>NC_041049.1:22737653-22890053 GCF_900634775.1 Gouania willdenowi | reverse complement strand
CTGATGTTGGAGGGACCCTGGTGATTCCTCACATTCGAGTAAGGGTAGCAAATCCCAGGTTGCTGGTTCCTATTCACACAGCCAGGAAGAAAGCTGGGATTAAACTAAACTTCCAGGTCCACAACAAGATGACAAACATCAGCCTGACACCAAAATAAACAATGCAGTCTCTGCCCGTGTCAAACAGATAAAGTTCTTCTCAGTTACAATTCGTACAAGCAACTTGTGTGTCCTCAGCACAATGTCCAACAAATAGTCTGTAAACAATGTCTCTAATATCTGACTTTTGACTTTTTGGTATTAGTATGATGTTCAAAATTATTTGTGTACTCACCTGTTTGCCAGATTGCTTTCTTGGCTGATTCTTCTTTAGGTTATCATTTCCTTTTTATTCCAAGAATACTGTATATACATATACACATATATAATCTTCAAAAATATTAATTTCATAAATGTAACCAAGGCCTGTCCTTAAATTCAAGAAAATATTGTTTTTTCATAATATTTTTTAGATAAAGGTTAAGGATACACAGGCATGCTTCTCTATCTGACAAACCTGCCCTTTTGAGTTATTAAAGGGATCTATTGATCATCAACATAAATAGGCAGCACTATGTCCTGACTTCCATAAGTCTCGTATCTTTATTCACAACTAAGTGCAACTTTAAAAATGTAGCTCACTTTATTGTGTAAAATAATGAAAAAATAGATTTGCCCTTGAAAATGTTAATTCATTGTAGAAAGAACCACTGCTGTTAGATATCTGCTTCTAATTAACAATGGCCTAAAACTGAATAATACAGATTTTCTCCATTAATGCCTGTTCAACAATATCTAATTTGTACTAGGCCCAGTAATGCTGAGGAGTAACAATGTGAAGACTGCAGCCTCAGGATTCTATTATAAGGGTGTGTGGAAATCTCTTGGCATTACTGAAGTTCATCAGTTTGACACCGCAGCCATATTTCAATGTCTGAAAGGAAAGGTGATTCACCTGTATGGAGACTCCACCATCAGGCAGTATTTTGATTACCTCAATAAAGCTCTACCAAGTAAGTGCATCTCCTAAAACCCTTGTAATACTTGGTCTACAGTTAAATATTTTCTTGTATTTATTTTAGACAACAAGATGATTGACCGCCACACTTCAATGCAAAGTGGTCCATTTAAGGCAGAGGACAGAAAAAACAACATCCTGTTGACATACCGGTGCCACGGTCCACCTATTCGATTTAAAGATGTACCGATCCAAGATTTGCATTACATTGCCAACGAACTTGATAGTGTCAGTGGAGGAGCTTCTACTGTTGTAGGTATTAGTGTCTGGATGCACTTCAGCACTTTTCCTCTAAAAATCTACATCCGGCGGCTGATGAGCATTCGCAGTGCAGTAAGGAGATTGTTAGCAAGAGCTCCTGACACTATAGTGGTGATAAAAACTGGAACCCCCCAAGCACTGATATCATTATTTGATGCAGTAACCAAAAGTGAATGGTTCTCACGACAGCATGACAAGGTTCTGAGAGCGTTGTTCAAAGGTATGAATGTTCATCTGATGGATGCCTGGGAGATGGTCCTTGCTCATCAACTCCCACACAACCTCCACCCACAACCTCCAATCATCAAGAATATGATTAATGTTTTTCTATCATACACATGCCCCAAAATGCACAGTGAAAACAATCTGTGAAGGTTTTTACTTATTCAAGAAGGTCTTTATAGGGATTCTCCATTGTTTTTACAATTGTGTCCTAATGTGTAGTGATTCATTAAGGTTGTGTGCCTGTGTATTATCAAATTGTAAGTTTTTCTCCTATGTTCTCCTGATGACCTGTCCCATGTCTCTCTGCCTGGTGAGTCACATAGATAGCACACCCTCACATGGAGATACTGTTCCAGTTTGGTACCGGACTCCAAGGTTGTACACATACATAGCCAAAATAGTTAAAATAGAAAGACGCCTCAAGCGCGCGCGCGCGCGCGCACACACACACACACACACACACACACACACACACACACACACACACACACACACACACACACACACACACACACACACACACACACACACACACACACACACACACACACACACACACACACACACACACACACACACACACACACACACACACACAGACAAGATAGCCCATCCTCATCCCTTGCCATCCTCATTTTTCATCCTCCTCACTCTTTCTTTTTTTTTTCTCCTCTCCTCCCTCTAGCTTAGAACATTATAAATGACATAGTATGTTTTTAGATTATTGGCACAAGCTTTCGTACCTCTCTGCTCAGAGAATTCCAAGCTCACTTGTTTTGATTTATTTTGTTTTAATAAACTTTTGTTACTTTGACTCACATTGCTTTCGTCTGGATTTCATCATCACGGAATGTAAATATTTGGTCTAAAACAAGAAGAACTGAAAATCTGCCGTGACAATTGGCGTCACAAAGAGGTTCCATTATCCTTCCCATGGATTTCCACCGGGATCGGGACGAAAGGCGGATATGCCTAGATTAAACCATCCTCCTGAAAGCTAGCCATTTATGGCGGAGGGTTCCGGCCCGACTCGTTGGACTGTTGCTGGACGGAGACTGGACTTCGGACCTTCAGTTGCTTTTCAAATCCAATTGGGAAAGGTAAAGCTAATTTTTTTTTTTTTTTAATCTGTTACTGCTTTGTCTTATACTTTGTGCTGGTGAATGAAAACCAGGTGATTGTGTAGCCCTGATACATATATTGATCAACATATTTATATAGGATTGACAGTGTTATTTATACTTATACAGAATTATATTTATTAAATATAATAATAAACAAGTTGTGTAAAGTATTTAAGCTTTAAGTTCAGTTGGGTGGTTTTGAAGGGGATTCTCCGTTGCTAAAACTCTTTTTTTTTTTTTAAGCGTGTGACGTCCCTTCCTCCACTCCACGTTACTCTCGCGAGAATACGTTCAGCCAATCACATAGCTCAGTCACCTATTGCAAGCAGCCACGTTTGTTCCCCGTCAGAGAGTGAGGGGATGAACACGAAGCTACTGCAACAGACTTCACCCACCTCAGGGATAGGAGCCATTTAATCCTGCTGCGCTTGAGGTTTGAAAAGGAATTGGCCAGGTTTCCCTGGTATGGGTACTAACTGATGGTGAGCTTAAAAGATTACTGCCCCGAACTGAAGGATCCAGTCCACAACTCAAGTGATCTGGTAGGAGGCTGTTGGAGCCTTGTTCTTCCCCCCTCATTCACGCTGCTTTCGGACATGTGGAAGCGTATTAGGAGCGAACTAAAAGCTGTTGGCTCTCATGGACTACTTTGAGACTGTAGAAACTCTCTTCTGGTGGTGAGATACCACCGGCTGCTTTGACAAACTCATGGAAAGTTCCAAGCATTGGCAGTGGAACCACAACGGCACCATACTCATTAAAAGTGCACTTAAAATACTGCAGCTGTAAATATTGTGTGTAATTGTTGGTTTTCTGGGTGTGTAAATATTGTCAATATATATTATGAACTAAACCACTGTCCAATATTGCCTTATTTATTGTCCATTCCCTCCTTGAGTTGAATCTATCTCCTGAAACCCTAGTCCAATACTACTAAACGTCTACAAAAAAATTCCGACTGGTAATTAAACTTACACCACATATTACGACATAAATGCTACACTTGGGTGTCTGGAAGTGTTAGTTTACGTCTGTTTGACATTCAGCTCAGTGTTGACGTTTGATATGTGTTCACAATACTTAACTTCTACAAATGTCACTCTTAAAAGAAAGCCCTTAGCTCATGATTGACAAATTATAATAGCAAAATATTTTTAATGGTACCAAACATGCTTTTTCAAAGGTTAGCATGCCTTAAATAATGAAACATTCTAAATCACAGTGGAAAATCACATTACAGTCAATTTAAATAATTATTTCCTCACTCATTGTAATTATTTTCTTTTTACAAAGTCGAAAGATTTTTTTTTTTAGCACCAAGACACACCCATCAACATCAACAGCCAGTCACACGCTATGGGGCCAATCTTTTGTGTAGCCCTATGTACACACCACTTACCATAACTTGTGGGTGTGTGTTGTGAGTGAATGTATGAGGTGCAATTAAAATTGAGGAAGGCTGGGGAATAGTAGGTATGAGTGTGTGAACTTTGCTTTGGGTGCTGGTTTGGTATTGATGTCAACAAACATGTTTTCAGATGAACAGTACACAACATTGATTTTTCCTTCTATAAATGCCTCACATATAAAATGATTGTGTCACATCAATGTGTTTTGATCTCTTTCTGCTTACAGGTTTCCTGCACAATGCAATAGCCTCCTGGTTATCATCATGGAGTTTTGTACACCTGAAGCTCTTGTTGTCAAAGCCATTTAACAGTTGATTAAACTATATTCTTTCTTCTCTCGTCGTTGTTAAATCGATGTATTCAGCCTCAAAAGTGTAAAGAGCAGTGTTGGGCAAGTTACTTTTGAAATGTAATACATTACATATTAGCAGTTACCGCCATTTAAAAGTAATTAGTTACATTACAAAATTACTGTCTCAGTATTGTCACCAAAATAACCGCAGAAGTATGACTAGCATTCTAAAATGCTAAAACATAGTTTATTGCAGCTGATTATATATCCAGTTGAGGGTAATGTGGTATAGCATAATGGCTGTGTAGCCTACTAACAACTTAATATAACAGTCACAGGCTCATGGCGCAATAAAAAAGTTTCTTCCTGTGTCTGGAAGAGTGCGGACGTGTTTGTCAGAGGCTCTCCGGGAGTGCAATACTCCCGTCTGATAACACGACCTTGACTAACAGCGAGCAGCGAACAGCTGCATCTGAAGGGGGCCAAACACAACCTGAGCCTGGAAAACTGGGCCCAGATCATGCCTTCATCAAAAAAAGGAAGTCTAATGCCACCACCGGAACCAGAACCTGATCCGGCTATGGAAGAGCTTAAAGAAATGATTAAGGACATGAGACAGGATCTAACTACGCAGATGGAGTCCATAAGGAATGCCCTGGAGAAATCATTGAAAACCGTGGAGAATGACGTCAAGGTACTGAAAGAAGAAAATGTGAAGAATGCTGAAAAGATAAAAACGCTGGATGCGAGGGTTGAAGATCTGGAAAGAAAAGAAAAAGAAAAGGATGTCATCATCACTGGCCTAAAGATCAGGCCACGGAGCTACGCCAGCGCGACAAGACAAGCAGAGGAACCGACCATCGAAGACACAAAATCGATTGAAGAACAGGTGATTGATTACCTGGACTCAAAAGGCATTGAAGTGAACCCTGACAACATCAACCACTGCCAGCTGCTGCCAAAACGCAAAGATACCAGAGATGTGAAAATTACATTCACCAACGTGAAATTTAAAGCTGAAATAATGAAACAAGGAAGAAAACTTATGGGAACGATGGTGTTTATGAACGAGAACCTGACGAAGCAGAATGCAAGTATCGCATGGAAGGCACGCCAACTGAAGAAAGGAGGAAAAATTGTGAAAACTTGGACCAGAGGCTGCATGATCTACATCACACCCCCAGGAGGAGAAAATGGAAAACCCGTTCAAGTCGAAAGGATGGAAGACCTGGAAAAATACGAATGAGGTACCTAAAAGACAAGAACACTGATAGAAATCATGGATATGGAAAGAATCACTAAAAATCATCTGCAACATCATCATCAACAACGGGAAAATAATCAAGTAGATGAAGTGGACCCAAACAACTTTTCACACTGGAAACAAGACACAAACTGCCATTACTACACAGAGACTGAATTCAAAGTGGAAACAAAGAAGGAAAAAGGTCTGTCACTTATTCACTGTAATTGTCAGAGTATGTATGCAAATTTTGAAGACATTAAGGATTACATCTCCACATTGTATAAATTTGACATAATAGCACTGTCAGAAACTTGGCTGAAAGAAAAAAAAGGCAATGAGTTTATGATAAAAGGATATAACTTTGTCTATAAGAACAGATTACATAAGCCAGGAGGAGGGGTAGCACTATTCATAAAAGAAAATATAGAGATAGAAATTATGGAATCGATGAGTTTAACAGTGGAAGAAGTGATGGAATGTATAACAGTGAAAATTACAAGTCCAGAGGGACGTAAGATATTAATCTGTTGTTTGTATCGTGCACCTGACTGTAAAATAGACATATTTAATGAGAAACTAACTAAAATGATAGAAGAAATTAAAAACAAGAGATTACTGATATGGGGAGACTTCAATATAAACATTTTAAATCCTTTAAAAAATACACACATTGAAGACTTTACTAATCACATGTACACAAATGGATTAAAACCTATCATAACGAAACCAACCAGAATTAATAAACACAGCTCAACACTGATAGACAACATCTTCACAAACATACAAAACACAGATCTAAAGAGTGGTATATTAATAAATGACATCTCGGATCATTTCAGAATCAGAATCAGAATCTTTTATTGACCAGGTACAGTTTAGAACAATACGAGGAATTTGACTAGGTAGTTGCAGTGAAAGGAGACACATCAACACACCGGAGCAGCCATTTGCGGCGCCCACACATTTACCAATATTTATGATACTAAACACAAAAGAGAAGAAAACCTTGAAAATTATAACACACAGACATACAGAAGACTGGAAGGAGAAAAACAACTAGAAAACTTTAAACAACAGATAAAAAGACAGACGTGGGAGAGTGTTTTCAATGAAGAAGATGTGAACGTAGCATATGACACATTTACAGACACAATAACGACAATTTACGATAAATGCTGCCCTTTGAAACAAATAACATTCAAAAGTAGAACTAACAAAGTACCATGGATTAATAAGAAAATAGCCAACATATGCAAAAAGAAAAACATACTATATAAAAAATATATAACAGAAAAAAAATTAAAAGCAGAAATACGTTATAAAAAATACAGAAACAAAGTCAATAATTTACTAAGAGAAAAAAAAAAGAGAATACTATGAAAAACAATTAAAAGAGAATACTATGAAAAACAATTAAAAGAGAATAAAAACAAAAACAAAAAATTGTGGGAAATTATAAACAACATAACCATGCGCAAAAGCACAGAAAAAAATGCAGACCATTTTATAATAAACAATGTAAAAGAATACAATAAAAACATAATAGCACAAGAACTCAACAGTTTTTTCAAAAATACTGGAAAAGACATAGAGAAAGGGATAAATAAACACCCAACACTTAAATGGAACCATTTTGACAATGAGAAGAAAGACATTGATAAGTACCTTGTACTTGAAGAAGTAACAGAAGCAGAGGTGGACAGAATAATCACAACCAGTACCTCAAAAAAATCCAGAGACGTTAATATTCTAACTATGACTTTAATAAAAACCATAACAGCTGAAATAACCCCGCCATTAACACATATAAGCAATCTATCATTCAAGAATGGCGTTTTCCCAGAAAAAATGAAAATTTCAAAAATCAGACCGATTTACAAGGGTGGAGAAAAATGTAATTTTACTAATTATTGACCTATATCAATATTACCACAATTATCAAAAATTCTGGAAAAACTGTTTATGAACAGACTTGACAAATTTATAGAAGACAATAATATACTACATGAAGGACAATATGGATTTAGAAAAGGACGTTCAACAGCAATGGCTATGATTGACATCACGGAGAATATAAGAGAAGCATTAGAAAAAAAACAATTTGTATTCGGAATTTTTCTGGACCTAAAAAAAGCCTTTGACACAATTAATCATGATATTCTAGAAGAAAAACTTAAAAATTACGGAATAAAGTACAACGCCCTAAAATGGATTAAAAGCTATATGACAAACAGGAGACAATATGTTGACTTTGAAGAACACACATCAAAATGCCAAACCATACAATGTGGTGTGCCACAGGGTTCAATTTTAGGGCCAAAACTGTTCATTTTATATATAAACGACATTTTCAAAGTCACAAATTGCCTCAAACTAACGTTGTTTGCAGATGACAACCATTCTATGCTCAGGCAAAGACATTAAAACTCTAATAGAGTCAACAAATGAAGAACTATCAAAAATTCAAACATGGTTAGATGTAAATAAACTAGCCCTAAACGTCAGTAAAACAAAATTCATCAAATTTGGAAAGAGAAAAATAACAGGAAATATAACACTGAAAATGAACATGAAAATAATAGAACAAGTAAAAGAATATAGAGCACTAGGAGTGTGGATGGACGAGAAGCTGACCTGGAAAAAACATATACAAATAGTTAAAAACAAAGTTGCAAAAAGCAGTTACATCCTATGGAAGCTTCAACAAATCCTACATACCAAATCACTTAAAACAATCTATTCTTCACTCATAGCATAGCACTTAAATTACTGCTCCGAAATATGGGGTAATAACTACAAAACGTATCTTGAACCACTATTTAAACTACAAAAAAAAGCTATAAGAATTTTACATAAAGCACCACACAACGCACACACAAACGAATTATTTGTGGAGGCAAAATACCTAAAACTGCAAGAAATAATACACTACAACACACAAATACACGCATTTAGGGCTTCATCTAAAAAACTACCACATCAAATACAAAAACGTTTCACATCCAATCAAAATTCCTACGACTTCAGACATAATAATGTGTTTAGACCAGACAGGGTTAAATCTAACGTTGGCAAACATAGTACTGTGTATAGAGCCATGAACCTCTGGAATAGCCTTGACGCAGAGACACAACAATCCGTAAATCTGAAAGGATTTAAGGAGAAAACACGGAGGACATTACTACACACATACAGATCTCAAGTCAACTCTTCATCGAACTCTACAGCAACGACATGGAACTCATCAGCTGGTCATTGAGCGCCATTGACAAAATCTTCACGACGAGACAACTGCTACAGCACGAATCAGCGTGTCCAAAGGACACATACCCAAGTGGATATGCCACGGATGCACGAGGGAGAAGCCTGATGCTCTGTCTCTCCCAGTTGATAGTGGAAGATGTGGAGGACATCTATCTGCTAGGGGTAATGATCTTTGGCCTGCTAATAACGTGGGTATGTGTATGTGCATGTGCCTTTCTGATGGATCGTAAGCTGAGGCGACTCTCAGAGTATATGAAGGTTCTCCGAAAGAAGAAGAACTTTTCGTTTGGAGAGTTGGAGGAACGTAAACAACGACTGGAAAAGAAAGCTCGAGGAGATACGGAGAAAAAGGACAGTGAAGAGGAGTAACAGCAGGAACAATGACTGCAGACGAGAACACATGACATAAAAAAGGACAAAAAAAAAAAAAAAACGTTAATGATGAAATTTATGAAGAAGATGAGAATGTTTGACAAGGGAAGAAACGAGGTTTGATGTAAAATTATCTGTGTTCAAATCAGGGGACGGATCTGGATAAGCATAATGCTTTTTTCCGTCGCCCTTTCCGGCATGCAAAAGGACAAAAAAAAAAAAAAAAAAACGTGATTCTGCTCTGAATGTCAAAATGAATTTCTGTGATTGCAACCATGTCGGAAATGAACTGAATAAATAAATTAAAAAAATATAAGTAACAATGATCTTCAGAAATACAAATATTGGTTACATTTAAATGTTGCATGTTAATTTACAATATCTGTTGGCTTTTTTAGTGCACTGTTTTTTACTGCTGCTAACATGGTGACCAAGTAAAATTGTAACACTATTTTATATGAGCGCTCAATACAAACCAGTCACGAGATAACATGACCATTTTGCTGACAAGCTTTTTAAAAGCCGGCGATTTCACTGTTGACAGAGGCTGTATATCCTCCACCACATACTCTGCCACCAGTCTCCTCACTTCTCTCGGTTCAAGTAGCACGGCAGACCGAGAGAAACTTAATTTCTGCTGCTTTGTCTGACTCTTTTCCGCACTTTTGTCATCTGCGCTCTTTCTCTTCGCCGCGCCTGCCTCTCTCTGTGTCAACTTGGTGTTAGTGTGGAACTGATCAAGATGTTTCTTCAAGTTACTGGTGCTGTTTTTCACATCTCAGGTTAAAATGCGTTGTAACGCGCATTACTGAGATTTGTAACGAGTATAATATTAGCAAAATTTTATTAGTAATGCGTTACATTACTGTGTTACAGCAAAAAGTAATACATTACTGTTACTCCCAACACTGAAAAAGAGCCAGCGTGGATTGTTTTTTGGATTTTCAATAAATGGCAGGACCATGTGTTTGGCTGAGGCAAAGCAATAACCCATTGGTTCATCTGTCCTCAAGTGAGGATGCCCAGTCAGAATCACTGTAGGCTGGGGTCTCTCCGGGCAGTGTCGGCCCGGCGGGGAGTGGGGGTGCCTCTTCCCTATGGGCGTGGCTTGGTCCATGTCTCGTCTCCTGGTTGCCTTGGGGGCTGTCCTCGGTGTGTGCGGGCCCGGGGCGGCCTGTCCCGCCGGTGTGGGGGGTGGGCGCGCTGGGGGTTGCTGGCGTCTGTATCAGTGTTGGGGCGGGATTGCTTGGCGCTTCGAGATGATGCTGTTTGCTGGGGGGTGGCGCTAGCTGTTCCGGTGGTTGTGGTTGCCGTCGGCTGCCTGGTAGGTCTGTCCTGCTATCAGTGGATCTGGGGCGCCCTTAGTTGGGGACTGCTGTTCCGCAATGGGTGGGTGCCGTTGGGGTGCCTCCTTCCTGCAGTGGTGGCCGCCAGTCGCTCGCGCGCCGGTAGGTGGCATTGCCTTGTGTCCAGTGGGCGGCGGGGCCTGGGCTGCTGTCCTTGCGCCATCTGGGGCTGTGCGGTCCTGCTTGACTGTGGCCGGTTTGTGGTATAGGCTGGGGGTGGTGCTCCCCAGGGGGCTTCACCCGGGGTCTCGCCCTTGGGGGTTCCCGGTCCCGGGGGGGTGCTCTTGGGGGCCGGCGGGCTTGGCCGGCTGGCTTGGTCGGTCCTGGCGGGGGTCTTCCGGGGTGGGTAGTGCAGGCCGCGCTCTTGCATACCAATGGGTGCGGCGTGGGGTGGCCCCTGCTTGGGCGGTTCCCAAAGAACCGCCTCTGGTTTGCGCGTGCCGCATGCCGATGTGGCGGTCTGGCTAGGCCCCTGGGGGTGGGTGGGGCGGCGGGGGGGCTTTAGCAGTAACTGAGGCGCATTGCGCTGGTTATGTCAAAAAATGGTGACCTGGGGCGCTCTGGGGGGCTGGGTCGGTGCGCCTGGGGGCTAGCGGTGCGGCTTGCAGCGTCCCCTCGTTGCCCTGGGCGGCCCGAGGGTGTGGTCGTTGTCCTCGGGCGTGCTGCTCCCGGTGCTGCTTCTATACCAGGTCCTTCTGGCCTGGGGTCTGGTCCCTGTTGGCTCTGGGCCCACTGGCGGGTGCCCGCCGGCTGCCCGTTTGTTGCGGCTCTGGCCGTCTGCTAGGCGTGGGCCTTGGCCTCTCTGCTGGGATCTCGGGCAGGGGGCCCCCTGGGCCCTCCCCTCGGGGGATTGGGTGCGGGGGTGGGGGTGGTGGGGTGTATGTCGGTGGGGGGCCTTGGGGTTGGGGGTTGGGGGCGGTGGCGGAGTGCGCTGGCTCCTCGGCTTCTCTGTGCTTTCTCGGGTGTGTATGTGGGGGGCGGTGGCTGCCTCTCGGCTTGGTGTCTTGGGGGTGTCTGGGGGGCTGCTCAGCCAGTGGGGGGTCGCCCGGGCTTGCTGGGCCCCGCTCTTTCTGCTATTCTGGCTGCGTCCTTGAGTCCGGGGCAGCGCTTGGGTTTACAGTGGCAGTTTCTTGCACATACATCGGTCTACGATGCACTAGCATGCCTTGGACTGTGGGATAAAACTTGTAGTGGGCTTAACTTGAGACACGTTGATCCCAAATACCTGTTTCAGGTATTACCACTCACTCCTTCCCTCTGCCCACAGCCACCACCATTATAGTTAAGCCTCACGCCTACAACTTCACATCTCACTTTACAGTAATCAACTCTTTCCCACCCTTCCATTTCTCTTCCTTGAATTGCTCCTCCCTGCTCTCTTCCCCCTCCACCTCCCCCCCACCCCCTCACCTAGGTGTAACACTGCCCTCTCTTTTTATATTCTCCCTTTTCTTGTGTTTCTTACCCTTCCTTAGGGAGGGCTGGTGATGGTCACAATTATGCAATAAAATAATGCAATTTATTTAATTGCAATAACAAAAAAATGAAAATTAAAATGCATTGCTGTCTAAAAAAAGATTACACTTGTAGTGTTGACCTTTGACAGCATGTGCAGTCAAGTAAAAAAAAAAAAATCACTGTAGGCTATCAGGCTCAAGTCTTCATTGTTTTTTTTTTTACGTTAATTTATAGACACGTACCTTTCAGGTATTTCAAAACATGTTTTGCATTCACTAGCGAATGTCTGGGAAAATGTGATCATTATTCAACTGATGTTCGGTCTGGTGCAGTTTCATTGTAGTCAAGTTTTTGCTTACATGGGGAAGACATAGGACTGCAATAGATCATCTCGTAATTCTTCCAATATGTTCAGCATGTATTTCTTTTGATTTATTGTTGCTCAAAAAGATTTGGTAAAAAATTGAGTTGAATTTTGTTCTTATTGCTACTTTGAAATCGTCAAAAATATCAACGTTGGGAGCAATTATCAAGTCATTCTCCCAAATGATGACATATTATTTGTTTTCTGTACACACAATGGTCAGCTGGGTTTCTTTGAAAGTTGTTTGAAGTTTGTACCAATTTATTCCTGATTGTTTCAAACTACAGGGATTTCTTTAATTTGTACACAGACTTTTCTCCTGCTTCTGTTTGTTCTTTATACCCCTCGGGTTGTTCTATGTAAATTATTTCCTCGATTGGAACATGCATGTATGCTGTTTTAGGATAAATTTCATGCATTTGAAGGTTTTTCTGAACTTATATCTGCATCAAGGCTCACAGAGATGTGATGTTTGCTGTTGGAGAAAAGGTCTCCTCTTTGTCTATAACCCTTTGCTACATATCCAGCTTTGAAAAACTTATATTTCTGTTGTGTTTCTATCTTTTGGTAAAATGCTCAGTTTCTGAGGTGTCATTTTCTTTGTCTGCCTGTGATAGCTTCTGAACATCACTGATGTTTGAGGGTTATCACATACAGTACTGTAACAACAATAAACATTCATTTAAGTTATATCTTTGATTTGGGGGTGTGGTAAGTAATCCTCAATGCATTTGTTTTAGGTATTTTCCCTCTTTTTGGATAGCCATCATTTAGCTTTTTTGTTTTATTTTAATTTTTACTCCCTTTTAGGTCATCTGAAATTGTTTGTTCTGTGTTTAATCAAGAGTATTTTCTTACTTTTCACTTGGAGTGAAATGTTTCAGTAATGTCTTGGCTTGGTGGTAACTTGTTATAACGTGTTATATTGGTTCTCACTACAGGGTGACAAGGCTCTGAGAGCGTTGTTCAAAGGAATGAAAGTTCATCTGGTGGATGCCTGGGAGATGGTCCTTGCTCATCAACTCCCACACAGCCTCCATCCAGAACCTCCAATCATCAAGAATATGATTAATGTTTTACTATCACGCACATGCCCCAAAATGCACCTCCTCCTGAGGGTGGAACTCTTCTTTTATCTGTATAAAACCTTAAGCTGAAACTGTTAGAGGAAGCGGCTCTGCTTTCGGATGTCCAATTCGGACGGTCACTACTTTTGTTCCTTCTTTGTCTTTTTTTTACTTAGTTTTAGAATAAACTTTTTTATAAAATCATCAATGCTCCGACTGGACTCCATCGTTCAACCAGAGCAATAAATCATGTCTCCAAATGAGGTCAACCGCAAATCTTGCCGTAACAATTGGCGATCACGAACTGGATCCATCTTCTGCTCTGTGGGGCGTCGGCCGTGGACCAGCACTGAGTGGACACACTTAAAACCCCAGGGCTGCCCCACGGTGGTCGGCCCTCGGACAGAGACTGGACCACGAACCATCGGTTGAACCTCAAACACCAATTTTGACTATTAAGGTAAAGCTGCCTTTATATATACACATATATAAATTTTCATTTACATATATATTCGCTCTGTGTTGATAGAAAGGTAACCAGTCAAGCATTGTATTGATTTTCAGCTTTGATCTTGATCTTCAGCTGTTCTGTGTTTTGACAGTGAATAGACTGCCATGAGAAAGGCTTAAATGGTTGAAGTTCTTTGCTTTTTAATGCTGTGGGTTCCCTCTGTTTTTCTTCGGGCTCGGATATTTTGTTTGCGCATCGGGTGCGGCTGGCAACCAAAGTTTCCAAAACACCCCGCTGCCATGTACTGAGTTCACCTCTGTACCGATATAAAAATAGATTAAAACCCCAAACCTAACCTAAATTGTAGTGAAGACTACAGGGAGTAAAACACTGATAATGGGAATCAAACAGATGAACAACCCAATAAACAAATAATATATGCATACGCATATACAATCTTGGTATGATGTGAACTCAGATCATGCTTTCGGTGAGTTTGACTTCTTTTTTATCTTTGTTTTTATTTTGTTTAAACGTGTGAATGGAATCAGATTTCTCCCTTTGGTTGTTTGGCTTTAATGCTTTCATTTGGACGAGAGTCGGCTGCTGTGTTTCTGTGCGCCTTGGTTTTTTTTTTTCTCTCGCAGAGAGAGAGTCTCACACACACACACACACACACACACACCCACGCACAGAGAGAGAAAGAGCACGCGCACGCACAGAGCGCACACGCACACACACAGAGAGAGAGAGAGAAAGAGAGAGAGCCAAACACACACACACGCACGCACAGAGAGAGAGAGAGAGAGAAAGAGAGAGCCAAACACGCACCCACGCACAGAGAGAGAGAGAGGGAGAAGTCACACACACACACACACACACTCAAAGGACACAACATTGTGATTTCTCACCTCTCCCCCTGCCTACAGAATAGTGCCATTACACACACACACTATTTTTATTTTTATTTTAAATGTTATTCTGATTTCATGTTTGATATATCTGGGGTCCACTCTAAAATGAATATGAGCAACACACACTCAAACACACACACAGATGAATACAGTATTTCATTTTATTTTATTTTAATATTATTGTTATCATCATTATCATTTTTTATTATTTTATTGTTAGTTTCTGTTGGCTTTGCGGTTGTCCCTGAAGAAACGACATCTTCAATGAAAGCTCTTAATGAATGAAATCACCTTCAACTCTAATGCTAATGAAATGTCAACATCATTCAAAGGACCAAGCATCAGAAGGAAATGGACTATCAAAGGACTCAACTCCCATTCAGCAAAGCAATGCTGAAATAACTCGCTCAGTCCCAAGTCAACTCTTCATCGTCTATGAATGGGCCGCATGCCAATGCTGGGATTAACACATCCTGCCCCATCATCAAAGACTGAGAACCTGTGGGCGTCGGAGTTGGTTGGACACTCCCCCACCAATGAGTTGCGAGTTAAACGCCACGATTACTGCTTGAATGATGGGCAGCAACTGCAGACTGATCACAGGTCTGCTGGAATATCTTCACCAAAAAAGACACTGTTTCAAAAGCCACGAGGATACCAAGCCATAAGAAGTCCACCACGGCCTTTGGTGGTAGTGCTATATCACCTTAGCCTTGAACTTTGGCATGGAGGGGGACAACTAGCAAATAGCCAACAAGCTTCTCCTTCGATAGGACAATACTAACCCCTCTATCTTCTGACTGTGCACTAGATTATTTTGTTTTCATTTATTCTCTCACACGCAGACAGACCAGACATACAGTCACACACCCACATTCATAACTATGAGCTGAAACACAGGGCCACCAGAACTTCACACAGATCCCTTCTGTTTGCCACATGAGACCATGTGTGCCCATCATTTATCTTTGCTTTTATTCATTATGTTGCTCATTTATTTACACTGCTTTTGCCTTTATGAGAAAAGAACAAACAAAAGGGAAGAAAATAGTGTTACTTATAGGTTTGTTTTTGTTTGCTTTTCTTTCATTTTATTTTCTTGTTGAGGGGAGGCCCCCCACAATGCAAGATATGGTTACATCCGCTGAAGAAAGAGCCCTCTGTTGCCTCAGCTTTTGGAGCTGAAGCTTAAATATTTTATTCTTTTATTGGCCATGATTTTTTTGAGCTCACACGTTTTTCTCCTTTGTTATTTCTGAACGATTCTTCTTTTACTCTTTTGTTTTTACTCAATTTCGGGAAAATTGAGACAGAGATTGAGGACTGCAGCCTCAACCAAGTTTACATTTTGACATTTTTGACCGGTACCCTCGTAAACAATCTGTACCTTACTCTTTTGAAGCTGCTTGCGACAGACAGCCTAGTTCAACATTCATCGTTTTCATTTTGCGCGCCTCCTCCTTACCGCGTCGGACTGTCTTGCCGGCCCAAAGCCACTCGACAGCAGGGGGGGTACCAAATTTTTCCTGAGAAAACTGTCCCATTAGTTGCTATGACTACATAGGCAATTACTTTTCAAACAAGAAGTCCTGGTTTAATGTGTAGAAAAAAGGATAAACCGTGCTAGGGAAAGCGCTCTTTGGGGGATAGTGGTCCACCTGATTTAATGTGCAGCTTGGTAACTGAATACCGTTCTGAACAAATTTCTACATTCCCTTAGAGTGAGGGTTATTAGAGGTTGCGTGCTCCGTTCAATGTTGAATAATCTTAGAGGCGCCCAAAAAGTCCTGACAGTTCTGCGTTGGTGTTGTTTATAATTCTCCTGCTAATTCGGAGGGTTTTTATATCTCCGGAGTAACGAGTGGTCGAGTTTGAAATTCTCCCAGCTTTATATTTTAATAAAGTCACAGGTTGAGAGGTTACCCTTCCCCCATAATCCTCCCAGCTTTATATTTTCACAAAGTCAGAAGTTGGAAGGTTCCTCTGGAAATTCTCCCAGCTTTATATTTTCATGAGGCCAGGTTGAGAGGGTCTCCGGCTAATTCAGATATTTGTTTTAAGTTTCTGGAATTTGCAGCTGTTGAGAGTTTCCCCCGGTTGAGTACCGGGGTTGAGTTTGTTGAGTTAGGCACGGCCGTGCTATTCCTGCCTGATCAGCAGATGAGCAGACTGTCAGTACCACACGGGCAATAATCTAAGTGTAGACTCTGCAAAGGCGGAAGTAAAAAGGAGCGTACCTCTTAGTCATCAGATGATACCAGTGAAAAGCAATTAATTAACACTAAAAGGTTGCCAAGCATGAGGGGGGCAATAAGAGCTCATTGACCCCGAGAGAGAAGGTGGACTGGCTATCGCCGCGGGTGGTTTAGATGAGGCCTATATTCTACTTAGACACTATGCAGTAAAACCTTGTGAATGCATGGACGTGAAAATTGAGGCATGAACGTGTGCGGTGCATGAGTGACTGAATGATGACACGCTACGTATGCCTGAGAGAGTGCGAATGTGCCGTGGACGTGTCATTGAGTGATTGACCGATGAATGGCTGTTTGACTACACATGTTCCTCTGTTTCACCTTCCTTTCCTCCTGGGTTTTGATGCACTAGATCTTCTCCCTGTTTTTGCCAATTATGTAGTGGGGTGTTCAGAAAACACTGCTGCTTGTTAAAAAATTATGGTTTTAGGCCTTGGGCCTTCTAAAAAGTGTACCAGGTTTTAAAGGTTATTTTTCTGGGTGTTTAAAAACACCAAACGACGTTTTTTTATATATGATACCACTTTCAGTGGAATGACTGGTTTTGACCTTGACTGACCTTACTGTTCATGTTCAGTGTCCATGTTTTTGTTGTTATACGTGTATACTCGTTGGTGTGTGCACTTGTCTATGTCTTCGTCTTAGTTGTTGTTATTGTGTTGTTTTTTCCAATATACAGGACGCTGGCTGTATACTCAAAGGAGACGAATCAAATCCGACTAAAGAAAAGAGATATTTTAAATTATTCATTTAAGTCTTAATGTTTTCCTCTCTTTCTGTTTCTGAGTGTTTCCTAACAGACAATGCCACCGCCTTCTCGACTCCGATCCTACCTCCTTCGCCGCCATGCCTGGTCACTGCTTCTTATGATGAAGGATGAGAATTAAAGGGAAGTATTGTCCATAACTGTAACTGGGAAGCAAAGGGGAAATAGATTGAAATAGCAAAAGTGGGGACAGATCTTCAAATTTCCAAAGGGAGCGTACAGTTGACCCTGGCTTTGACCTTTTAAGGCTGAGGAGGAGGAGGTCGAGGAAGCTGGAGGGCACAAAGGCAGGCGGACACAAGAGAGAGGAAAACGGAGACACATCCAAAATGATCAGATAAGTGATTTTCCAATGATATTTATCATTTGGTTTTAAGATTCCAAATGCATTCTTATGTAAAAAAAAAAAAAAAAAGGGAAGGGAGGGGCCAACGTCCCTCTGATTTTTGATTTATATTTTATCATAGGAAAATATACCTCAAAACCCTCCAACCATTTTCTTCTTGTTCCACCAGCACTTAGCGTGCAAGACCATAAAACACCTTCACTGGGTTCAGACACTTTTAAGGGAAAAATTAATCGTTCTCAACATTGGGTTGGTGGCCCAATCTGGGTCGCCTGAGATTTAAAAAGGGTCCTCCTGAAATTCTTGATAATTGATTGAAATAAGAGATAGTTTAAAGTTAAGTAACTTCCAAGCATTTAAGGAAGCTCTCCAAACCGTGCTGGGGCTCGTCACTCCTACGAATGGGATAAATACAGAGAGCAAAAGACAATATGATTGTTCGACTCAACTTAACTTTAATCCTGTCTAACCTTAAAGGGCCAATAATCTTGCTAAACTCTGGTTCAGACACAGAATAGGAGACACTTTTGCCACCAATTTACCTTCAAATTAAGTAAATTACATCTCAAATAGTAATTATGAGGGAAAATAATGAAATAAATGAACTGACAACTTCAGCTCTATAAAAGAAATATAAGAATAGAATAAGATTTCGCCTTCACAAATAAGAGATACAGTAGCAAAGTTAAACTTATTTAGCTTTCTCACATCTCCATGTCTCCCAATTGTATGTATTCATCTTGAGAAGACAAGATCAATAATGAAATAAATGAACTGACAACTTCAGCTCTATAAAAGAAATATAAGGATAGAATAAGATTTCGCCTTCACAAATAAGAGATACAGTAGCAAAGTTAAACTTATTTAGCTTTCTCACATCTCCATGTCTCCCAATTGTATGTATTCATCTTGAGAAGACATGTAATCACACTCCACACTTCTCCGTCCGACTTGCATGTACTTCTCCGTCCGACTTGCATGTACTTCTCCGTCCGACTTGCATGTCCTTCTCCGTCCAACTTGCATGTCCTTCTCCATCCGACTTGCATGTCCTTCTCCATCCGACTTGCATGTCCTTGTAAACAGTGGTTCTCAAATTGTTGCTTCTCACCAGGTAAGTAGACGTACCACAGTTTGAGAATCACTGCAACTCCAGCTATGCTTCTCCTTGCTCCAGGAAAAGAGAATCGAATTAATACTTCCTGCTTTTCTTTCACCCTCATATTTTCCCACTTGCGTGCGAATAGGCTACAGATAACATTGAGCTAGCATGGCTAAAAGCTCACTAACCCACACCTAACCATTGTGTGATTCTTTTAGGATCTGAAAAGTTTTGTTTTGTTTTGTTTTGTTTTGGTTTCCCCCCCCTCCCCCTCTTCTGTTCAGGTACCAGCCGATCCCAAGAGAGGTTGCCAGGTGTGTGGAGACTACCCTCCCTCAGACAATAACCAATCATCTACAACGCCGACCGGAAATGAACGACCCACACGGCAGTGAAGGTCGTGGAGCGGGCGACATGGATCCAAGCAGATGATTGCCGACACCAGCTGATGCTGAGACGGAGGTTGACCGAACAATGAAGGGGGAACCGACAAGGCCACTGAGATTTTCTTTTTCACGACACACGAGAAAACACTCTAGAACAAGGGCCTAGCTTTGTTTATAAGCCACACCAAACGCTTATAGCTAGGTTGAGGGTGGACAACCTCACACCTAGCTGCAGGAATACAGTCATAAACCCTTCTGCTACGATTGAGGAAAATACTCAAGGTTCTTCACTCATGATGCCGCCAATCAAGTGCGGTGATTCTAACCATGGTTGTCACAACTGAACTCAGCCAATGAAGACGAGTGATGTCCTTGATGCAAATGATGATTTTTGCTTATCTAGATGTAATAAAGGATGATTTTTGATGATTCATGCCAATGATGAAGAAGTTTATTTCCACATTTTCTTGATATATCTGTGCCTCACAAAAGTTAACCCTGACAGACAGCAAAGGTGGAATATAATAATTTTGTTTCTTGATTTGGTCGTTGATGGCGACCAAAAGTGGGGAATGTCATGGCCATTTTTATATTCATCATCATATCGTCAAATGTATGTTCATGTGTACAATTTGTCATGTTTTAATACATGATGACTCCATTACTCTTTACACTTTTGAACAGCTGAATCATGATTAAACAGTACAGATCGTACTCAGTGCAGCACAGAGTCTCTGACAAGGCCAGAGTCTCTGCTCACATGCAGATATACACGTACGCACACGATTATCAAGGACAGATAAGGACTGGCGCCCGAACCTTCCTCATAACATCTTCATCATCCTCACATGTTTCCACTGACTCCCTCCTTCTCCTCCTGAGGGTGGAACTCTTCTTTTATCTGTATAAAACCTTAAGCTGAAACTGTTAGAGGAAGCGGCTCTGCTTTCGGACGTCCAATTCGGACGGTCACTACTTTTGTTCCATCTTTGTCTTTTTTTTTTACTTAGTTTTAGAATAAACTTTTTTATAAAATCATCAATGCTCCGACTGGACTCCATCATTCAACCAGAGCAATAAATCATGTCTCCAAATGAGGTCAACCACAAATCTTGCCGTAACATTATCCACAAAGGTCTTTACAAAATTTAAATAAAGTTTGAAAAAATAAATAACAATAATAAATTCTAACATTGCTCAACCTGGTTTGATTTAAGCACTTTCAATGTATTAAAAAATTCCTGCAGGAGGAAAATAACATTTATGAAAATGTTATAAATTTAAACCTGTTTGAAATAAAGGTAAATTCCTGGCTAAAAGAAAACCAAAGGTGTATTTATTTACTTTGTTTGTATTCCTATATTCATAAAGTACTTTAAAACAGCCCTCAGGGGACTAAAGTGTGTTACAATATATCTTGATATACTGTAGTATTTCTGTAGTATGTGTTTGGTGTACTGTGTATGCTTGTCATTTATAGGCCTGTTGTGATGATTGTCTTGAGTATTCAGAATCAGAATAAGAAACAACTTTATTGACCAAGTAATGTATGTAATACACATGAGGAATTTGACTTGGTGAACTGTGCTCTCTCTAATAGTGTAAAAAATAGATCAAAAAAATAAATATAAAAATAAAAAATAAATATTAACTTAAATATAAACAGTATTTAGACTAATATGTGCAAAACTAAATAAAATAACAAGATAATAATAATAATAATAATAATAATAATAATAATAATAATAATAATAATAATAATAATAATACAGTTCCAGATGGTTCTGACTGCACCAGAGAGCCAGCTGTTCCACCTCCCGTCTGAAGGCAGACTTGTCCCCATCCCTGATGAGACAATGACGGTGGTGTCGTCTGCAAACTTCAGGAGTTTCACAGAGGGGTCCCCTGAGGTGCAGTCATTGGTGTAGAGGGAGAATAGCAGTGGGGAGAGAACACACCCCTGAGGGGCGCCAGTGCTGAGTGACCGGGTGCTGGATGTGATGCTTCCCAGCCTTACTTGCTGCTTCCTGTCAGTCAGGAAGTTGGTGATCCACTGACAGGTGGAGGCCGGCACTGTGAGCTAGGTGAGTTTCTGGTGAAGGATGTCCGGGATGATGGTGTTGAACGCAGAGCTGAAATCCACAAACAGGATCCTAGCGTAGGTCCCTGGGGAGTCGAGGTGATGCAGGATGGAGTTCAGTCCCATGTTGACTGCATCCTCTACCGACCTGTTTGCCCAATAGGCAAACTGCAGGGGGTCCAGCAGGGGTCCTGTGATGTCCTTCAGGTGGTTCAGTACCAGCCTCTCAAAGGACTTCATGACTACGGACGTCAGAGCAATGGGTCGATAGTCATTGAGTCCTGTGATGGCAGGTTTCTTTGGGACTGGGATGATGCTGGAGCTTTTGAAGCAGGAGGGTACTTCACACAGCTCCAGTGATGTATTTAAGATCCTTGTGAAGATGGGGGCCAGCTGCTCAGCACAGGCTTTCAGGCAGGAGGGAGATACTCCATCTGGTCCTGGAGCCTTTTTGATCTTTTGTTTCTTGAATAACTGGCACACATCTCTTTCATTGATCTTCAGGGCAGGTGGGGGGACAGAGGGTGAGGTAGGGGGGGAAGTGGGGGGAGCAGGAAGGGAAGAGTTCAGGTGATGGGCTGATGCTAATGAGCTGGGGGGTGGGTGTGAAAACCTGCAGTAGAAGCTATTCAGGTCTTTAGCTAGTCTTTTGTTACCTGCAGAGTGGGGGGAGGGTTTCCTGAAGTTGGTAACCTCACGCAGGCCTTTCCACACTTCTGAAGGATCTTTGTTTGAGAAGCTTTATTTTAGCTTCTCGGTGTCGCACCTCTTGGCTACTCTGATCTCCTTGGTTAGTGTGTACTTAGCCTGCTTAAACAGGTCCCAGTCCCCACTCGTGTAGGCTTCCTCTTTAGCCTGACGCAGCATCCTAAGTTGAGGTGTGAACCTGTTAGGTTCTGTTTATTTTAACCCTTGGGTCCTCTTTTTGTTATTCTGTCTTTGTTTATTTGGTTTGTGTTAACTCTTGTCTGTGTTTCAGGGTTTCCTGTTTGTGGCTCCACCCCTCAGTGATGTCTGTGTGCTTGGGTGGTGATTGATTAGCTCCCTCGTGTTTTCACCCAGGTGTGGCCCATTCCTAATCAGGCCTCCTCCACTATTTAGCTGAGTGCTTGGACACAGTATGACGGCGGGATCATTGTGTGATTTCAGGTTTGTTGTCTCCTTCCTCGTGTCTGGTCTTGCTCCCTGTTCCTACTCCCCTGTTTTGGATTTAAGTTTTGATTTTGGATTTTGGAATAAAAACATGGATTGGTTCCAGGAACAATATGCTACGATCTTGCCTCCTTCTTTCCCTGCACTTGGGTCCACACCAACACCGAATCGTAAAAGAATGATCTCGCCTCAAGTGGACCCAGCGGAGAAGGATTTAGCTGAGATGGACTGGGCAGAAAGGACTGGCTACTGGCAGAGCTACCTTCTGGAGGCCAGGGAGGCGCTTTTGTATGGATTGGAGGACGATCCTGTTAGGGATCCCAACTTGGGAACTCGACTGGCTTTTGGAGGACCCCGGAGCCTACAACAAGGTAGAGGTCGGTCTAAAAGGATGGGTCAGCCCCGCCAGTCTCCAAGCTCCCAGGTTAGCGTTCCTGTGTCTCCTAGCTCCCAGGCTAGCTCTCCAGAGTCTCCTAGCTCCCAGGCTAGCTCTCCAGAGTCTCCACGCACCCGGCCGCCGCCTGCCCAGCCGCCAGTCCCGGCTCCACGCACCCGGCCGCCGCCTGCCCAGCTGCCAGTGCCGGCTCCCCGAACCAGGCCGCCGCCAACGTCGCCGCCAGTGCCGGCTCCCCGCACCAGGCCACCGCCAACGTAGCCGCCAGTGCCAGCTCCCCGCACCAGGCCGCCGCCAGTGCCAGCTCCCCGCACCAGGCCGCCGCCAGTGCCGGCTCCCCGCACCAGGCCGCCGCCAACGTCGCCGCCAGTGCCTGCTCCCCGCACAAGGCCGCCAACTCCCAGCTTTCCTGAGCCCTCTTTGCCCGGCCCGCCAGAGGTTTTCCCGTCTGTCCCACCTGAGCCCTCTTTGCCCGACCCGCCGGAGGTTTTCCCGTCTGTCTCGCCTGAGCCCTCTACGCCCGGCCCGCCGGAGGTCCAGGAAAGATATGCTACGATCCTGCCTCCTTCTTTCCCTGCATTTGGGTCCACACCAACACTGAATCGTCACAGAACCAGGGTTTGTTGTTGTTGTATGTGCTGAAAGTCCTGGTCTGCACACACGTCCTCACAGAAGCGGATGTAAGATGTCACAGTGTCAGTCAGTTCATCTAGGTTGTCTGATGCAGCTTCAAAAACACTCCAATCAGTACAGTCAAAGCAGTCCTGTAACTCCTGCTTTGACTCCTATGTCCACCTCTTTAAAGTCCTTACTCCAGGTTTAGCAGATTTAAACTTATGTCTGTAGGTCGGGATGAGGTGAATCAGACAGTGATCAGAGAGCCCCAAAGCTGCACGGGTGATATGAATCCTTTATTACAGTGTAGCAGTGGTCCAGTGTGTTAGCACCCCTAGTGGGACACTTTATATGTTGTCTGTATGTTCTTTGTATGTGTGTTGAGTTGTATGGTGTCGTTTTAGTATCTTTACTACGTTTTACTGCATTGATTAAATCGTATGTAAAAGCCAAACTAGGAACAAGATTTGAAAATGATAAACAACTATAAACTCTTTGTACAAAACATCAGTTCGAAGACCTCCTCAATCCCACTGTACACTTGTACACAAAAAATACCGACCAATGTTTTCAGGAGGTTCTTCTGCTGCAGTTCAACTTTGATGGTGGGCAAATAACAAGGTCAGGGTAAAGCAACACAGCAAGAACAATGACAAGCTCATGTTTCCTTTGAGTCACCTTAAGATTTTGTATTTGAAGAAAATCCTTTATTGTGTGAAAGTCATTAACACAGAACACACTGTGGTTCTCAGCCATCAGGAAACAGCAGCAAATGGAGAAAAAACCAAATTAAATCACTGTAACCTATTGTGGCAGTTTTGAATTAAATGAGACACAGTCAAGTTGAAGGGTTACAGGTCAAATGCGGACAAAGGGTTTTTTTGGGGGCAGACCGGTCTGGGATTCAAAAGTTTCTGTGTGTGTGTCCAATTAATCTTTTTTTAGAATAGAATATAATCAACTTTATTGGCCATGTATTGTATGTAATACACACAAGGATTTTAACTTGGTGAACTGTGCTCTCTCTAATAATGTAAACATTAAATAATAACAATAAATATAAACAGTAGTTAGACTAATGTGCAAAACTAAATAAAATAATATAAGATAAGATAATAATAATAATAATAATAATAATAATAATAATTATTAATAATAATAATAATAATAATAAGATAGTAGCGCAGTGATGAGTAGTGCAGGTGAACATTTAAATTACATCGTACATGAACATTCTCAGCAGTGACGTGCCGTGACCACTAGGGTTGGGTAGGCACGTTGCAAATGGAGACCACCAATGACAATTTCATATGTTTCTGCTGTCAAGTGTTAATTCAATTAAAATCAATTTTATTTGTATAAAGCAATTTCCAACAAAGTCATCTCAATGCGCTTATCAAAATATAAAATTCATAATAAGAAAGAAAAAACCCAATAAGATCCACATGAACAAGTGTTTAGCCATCAAACAAAATCAAATTCATAAACACCTTTAAAGAAACAAACAATTATTAAATATAGCCTCCATACTCTCCCAACAAGATATATCTCATGACATGGCAGCACATCCATTGTTTGTGTTGGAAACACAGAAACACTGAGAAAATGACAACTTAGAACAGCCTCAGTGAGGAGCATCCACAAAGCCAATCCTTCCTTTTGTACCATTTACTGTGAAAAGTATGAAACATGTTCTGATCTTACCTTAGCTGAAGGTCTGGTAACTCAGATGTTGGTCTCCATCTTTTAAAAGCTGTCGTTTTTCCTCAAAACACAGTTTCTCTATCATCTCTAGCACTGTCATCCACACTGTAGTGTTATCCCGCCCTCTAGCTAGAGAACGTAGCAGCAGCGGTCACGTGATATCAATTCACTAATGTACTGTGAACTTACATGTAACATCCGTCCCAGGTAACCACTGTTTTAATACTATTTAGATTGGTGGTAGACAATGGGCGGGGTCCTGGGTACTCTTACTTTGTAATAAATAAATAAAATAGTAAACAGGAAATACAAAAAACCAAAGAAATAGTCCTACAGCTTCTAAATATGTTTTAAAGGTGCCTCCACTCAGCAAAAGAAAAACCCAGTTAACTATACTTTTTTAACTTTTACTAAGAAAAATCTATATTAAAGTATACACATTTAACTATCAATGTAACCTCTAAAATACCAAAAAAATAAACCACACACTCACAGGGAAATAACTCGCAAAAACAATCTAAGTTTAGTACAAAAATAAATAAATTGATAACATGAATAAAACAATGGTTCATGTATTTTGTTCAATTTTAAAATCACTTTTTGAATATTCCCCTATTGTTTTTGTGTTCAACCTAATAGATCTCAGTTCAGTTTTTGTTGCAGGCCTGATGTTGCTTGTGATCGTTGTGGCCTTACAAACATAAAAATGGCCTCTTCACTTGCCAAGCAAGCTTTTGAAAAAATAAAATAAAATAATACCACGTGCACCTTGTGCCTCGAAGTGTACTCACAAAACCTTGGATTAGAAGTGATGATATGGGCTGAGATAGGCTGCAGCCGCACGAGGCCCAAACCTCGATAATGGTGGTGTTGAGTTCAGCTAACAGGCTTTCACCTGAGCAGCAGGCCTTCACTGAAACAGCAGGGCTTCACCGGAGCAACAGGGCAGATCCAACGATGTACAAACTTCTTTATACTTCACAGTAGGGTCCAAAGAGGGCATCTCTGGTCCACTGCATATATTAAAAAAACTCTCCTTAGTCTTTCACAAACTAAACACGTCCATACTCTTCATACAGGCCGCACCACCAACTAGCATTAGCGTTAGCCGCTTTAGCATATGAAACACCGTGATCAGTATCCACATTCTGCACACACTTTCTGTCTGAATATATAAATACAATCAATACTCACTTCAAAAGCATCAACAAAATCCAATCCAAGCTGGTAGACTCTGCATCCACTGGATTAAATAGTGTTTTTTAACCGGACTGGTTCACTCACATCTGCTCTACTTCATTGCTTAAGGCTGAGTGACCGGAGGACTAGTTTGGCTCCGCCCATCTATCTCCTATTGGTTGGCATAGGTACACGTTCAATAAAAATAAAAATAAATCAAAAACCTTAACCTAAATTAGGGGCATTGAACATAACAAAATTATCTTAAAGTATACATTTAAACAAAACAACAAAGCAAAACATTGCTTATGCAAATTAGCTTTTATCAACAACCACTTTTAACATTTTAGTCAGCTTAGTCTAAAGTGCTTTTTTTTTAGACTGGGCTACATACTCATGACTTGTTAAGTTAAAGTTAACTTTTGACTTGACTTGGACTTGAACCGCCTTGACTCGAGACTTTACTGTCTTGAATTGGGACTTTAGTGACAACACTTAAGACTTACTTGACACTTGAGAATCAGTGACTTGTTACCACCTCTGGGCTCAGATCATTTAAGTGCTGCTTAATAATGGGAATAACACTGTCCTGGCCAATAATAAGCCACTCTGTTTTTCCTGTTCCTTCTTTGATTACTGTAATTTCTTAGTGATTAGATTATAATTCCTAAGAGCAACACTTGTAATACTGAATCAACGAGAATTGATTTAATGAGCATCTTTTGGTTGTCATTTTTTTTAGGTGTACTTCAGTCCTGCACCAGTTGAATTTGTTGAAATACACTGCAGTCAGACCCCACTCACTATGAACGACCAATCAAGAAGCACTCCAAAAGTCAACAGTCTTTTTCTTCCAAGACGTATGTGTTATGTTATACATACTTTCATGGATGAACAACTTGCAGGTGAGAGCCCAAAAACGTAAAAAGCCCTAGCAGTTTTATGACAGCATTGATATAAATATGAAGCAGGTGTTTTTAATGTATTTAAAGGGATTTCACTCCTCATGTGCCATCAATAGGAAGAATAAAGAAAATGATTGTAAATACAACACCATTGATGCTGATGGTGACATTACACTTCACAGTAGCCATAGTCATATTAATCATGTGTTTTAAATGTAATGGGCAAAGTTTACGAGGCCATTCGAGAAACCATGTGACCACATCATGGAGGACTTGGTTTGTAAAGAAACATAAGACAGTAGCCTAGCACTAGCTGAAGACAATAGTTTGTAGTAGTTGAGAGTAACGGGGCTACCTTTTTGTTAACAGAGTAATCTAATTAATTACTCTCCCCATTGTTACAACGCCTTTATCGTTACTGGGAAAGTAAAGTGGTACGTTATAATTTGGTTTAATGAAGCACCACGTTGTCAGGCATCTAGGCAGCGGGCAGCCCATCTCAGCTTTTTTCATCCTGCATGCAGCAGCAGAACAGTCGAGAGAGCATGGGAGAGCAGTGGTGGTGATGATTGGCTAAAAAGTTGGGTGGGCGGAGAGTTGGTCGAGCCAATGTCCCCCCCCCCAAGAAAATTTAGCAAAAATTATGCTATATGGTGGCTCCAAATAAACATATGCAACATGCAAACAAAGTATAAAAGTGTATCAAGCGGTGTGTCGATCGCTCCTTTTAACAGTCACGCCGGTGAAGTAACCAGATCCACGGCACCGGGAAACAAAGAGTTGGATTGAGGCAGCGGTGTAAAACTCGCTTTAAACATAACGTCAGGTCATGTCTGCTCCTCTGGCCTTCACAGCATGTCAGTCATTTTTTACTGTTGACAAAACACACGCACACACAAATACACTGTAGATACAGGGACGATGCAGTAGTAGCGATAATAACAGTAAACACACAACTTTTGTCCGTGATTGATTCCGTTTGGCATTGTTTCACGTGCTGCAGCCATGAAAGGAAATAAATATAAATATAATAAAACTCTGGCACTTCTTTGACTCAATCCAATGTAGAGACAACTATCGTATAGCTCCGCAAAAAGTTATAACACGGCGGTGGTGACTGGAAAAGGCAGTGAGTTGAGGTGAGCCCAACAAACCCCAAAGAACAGTGGCCACTGATGTCACTCTGCTGCTCCGACTGGGATTGCGAAGTTAAATTGAATTATGTTGCACTTTGCGCGGGGATGGGGCATGAAAACTAAAATGCAATGACCTCTTTGCTTTCTTTAGTTGTGTCAAAAAATGAGCAGTGTTGAAGAAGAAAATTAAAATACAATTTTGATTACTTATTACAATTTGTTTTATGAGTCAAATAATGCAGTTACAACCTTCAATGCATTAATCTTTCTACTAATGCATTTTTATTTTCAAACTTACCATTTCAAATAGAATTTTGTTAACTATTTGCTGGGCCATCTTGTGAAAATTAAAACTTAAATGTCATTTCCTTTGTCATTTTAATGAAGTTACAAAATGAGCAACCTTTATGAAGAAAATGAAAATGCAGTTTGGATTATTTGTAATTCATTTTATTTTTGAGTTAAAAAACGCAGCTATATTCTGACAATGAAAAAGCATTTCTGTTAATCCATTTTAAAATGAATTATGCTACACATATGCGTCCATAGGCTGGTCTGTAAATAGTCGCATTTACTAATGCAATAAATGGGAAGAGAATATAATATAGCTGGTTATGAATTACAGTCCACATAAACAGGACTGAATCATAACATAACTTAGGCTCAGGCTTTGGCCCTTTCTAATAGAAAACCCACAATCATGTAAATGTTAATATATATTGAGTTGATTTGTACATCTATTTTTACTTTGTGTAAATAAAGTTACTTATTTTGTATTATACAAGGACTTTGTTCATTGTTTGTTGCCTACTTGTAAGCACACACATGTATTTTATTTCTATTCAGTTAATTTAATTACTCTTTACATCCACTTTTTTGCCCGAAGATAGAAACATACCCTGCTGTAGCACACACTATTAGCTTTGTATTTTTTTATTTTGATACATTTACAGAATTGAAAAGTTCATACAATACTCACCTAATAAGTAGGACAATTAAATAGAATGCAATTAAGATTTCCTCAATTCAAAATTTATTGAAATCAAACAGCAGCAATAGATATAAAACATGTTGGAGTCAATAAGGTGTCATTGATCATTAATAACACAAGTTGAACAACATGATGATGATACAAACATTTTAATAAGGCATCCATTCAGTCACACAGTAAGTCCTTGGTCCAAATATATATGAATGAAATGACATCAGGACTCGTTAGTTTGACACAAACTTGCGCTGATTCTGGTCGTATTGAGTCCCACCAACAGCATGGTCACGGACGTGCACAGTCAGCATTAAGAGCATCTATAATGATAAACAAACATATGAAGAAGTTCATTTGGAGGCTGGTGGACTTCTCTGTCTACTGCACAAACATTTATTAATGTAGGAAAAAAAAACACAAAAAACAACCTATATATATATATATATAACAAACCTATATTTGAAATTTATTTTCAAATGTATTTATTTGGAGGATAAGCTCCTTGAAATGCATCATCTCATTTTCGAGGGGGTCCCCCTAATTTAATGTGGGTGCTCCGCTAGGTCCTGTAACTTTGCTCATAAAACAGGCAGATTTGGACAGAAACTGTCCTATTGATCTGTTGATGCCATTGATCTGAGTTAATGCAGCAACAGAGTCTGTCAATCAGTCGATCAGCACCATTTGAAGATGATCTAAAGAGCATTATCTAGCAGGTCTGAGTTCTTGAGTTGTCACGCACTCTCATTTGTGAATATTGTGCCATTGCTGTGTAAATTACGCATGTGGCTTAGCTGATTCTGGTCTGACACTCCTGCCATCAATGCCACACGAGAGTTTTACAATCAAAACATGGAGAGAAAGACACAGAAGCTCATTGGAGCAGTGCGTCTGGACTCCGGTGTGACATATTTACCCCTAAACCATTAGTGAATTTGCACCTTAGTGGGGAACAGCATATTTTCAGTCTAAGAATCAAGAATCCTAACAAATATCTGCCTTTTGATTTAGAGCAGTGGTCTCCAACCTTTTCAAGCCCAAGATCCCTGACCTCCATCTTGACCTAATGAAGTGTTTTTTTTTTTTGCAGGCTAACTTTATTTGAATTACATGAAATGCTTTGGTCCAACATTAAAAGATAATGAACCCAATATCTGTAACTAGCATTAAACTGGCCTTATAATGTGATCCTTTTGGTCAATTTAATGTGCCCTGTTAAGATGAAAAAATTCAAGGACTGGATCGACAGAAACATTAATCAGCCATAATGTATTTGTGTTATTTTTTTAAATTTTTTTTTTTTTTGCGATTATTTTACATTTCCTATCTTTCATTCGTGATTTTGTTCTGGCATTTAAATGAGCAGCTATTGTTTTTTACACTGTTGTATTCTGGATCGACAGAAACAGAGAGAAAAGTGCGCTCGCAAAAGTGAACATTTAATCAGCCATAATGTATTTATTTTTTATTTTTTGCGATTATTATACATTTCCTATGTTTCATTTGTGTTCCGGTGGTTTTGTTCAGGCATCTAAACGGGCAGCTGTTGTTTTTTACACTGTTGTGCTTGGCCGCTAAGGTGTCCTGATCGCGGAATGTACGGGGAATAATATTCTCTGTTACCCTGGATTTCCACTGGATGCACAACTGCATCGTAACTGCTGCGAAACAGCAATGCAGCTGATATGTTTCCATTAAAGTAAATGTGTCAATTTCCTCTGCATGCAAATATGCTCCAGCACAGCACCGTCACTGCTGACTCATGCTGCTGTCCTCAGCAACAAATTTGCAGCACTTCTATTTTTGCTGGACGCTGGAGCTGTGCTGCAGCAAGTTAACAAAAATAAGCCTGTGCGGGGCAGGAAGCAGTACATAGACACAAAATAAAATATCTGGATTATTTTCAAAATAAAAAAACTACATGTTCAAGGGCGACATCCAACAGGCCCATTTCGGATTCTATCCGAAAACCGAGCACATATTCGGACTCAGGGGAATAAAACCTGTCCGCTGATACTTTTTTTTCTGCAATAAAATTGTGTGTTTTGGCTTTAGCGGACACAATTCGGGCTCTACCCAAAAAGCAACCACATATTTCGACTCGGGGGGAACCAGACCTTTCTGTTGATACCATGGTTGGCTTGGTCTGAGCACTTTTAAAATCCTATTTCACATAAAAATTTATCATTTATCCGTGGTTCAATCACAGACATGTATCGCACGATTACATGTGAATAAGCAAGATCTCCTGAGTCCTTGCTGCCCTCTGCTTGCTGCAACAGATGCGCAGCAAGACTGGAGTCAGTGGGGAATGCTGGACTGCAGATTGTGCTGAAGTCACTCAGCGGAGCAGTTTCGGTGCAGATACGCATTCAATAGAAATCCAGGGTCACACCCCGCAAATGTTTGCCGCTCATGAGGAAAATACCATCTCATCACATTGTCCTTTACATCAGTGAACTAATGAACAGTTTGTCACTGTTGTCATGCTGTGGCTGTGTGCTTTCTGACCGGAGCAACTGTGTGGATGAGGTGTCCCAGCAATCACACACTTTCATACACAGATCAGCCAGTCGATCGCGATCAACGGGTTGGCGACCACTGATTTAGAGAGTGTTACAGCTGGTTCCCCTTGGCCTCTTAGCCTGCCCTCGGTCCTTCCTCTGTCACCTAAAGCACCTGATTAACATCAGAGATCAAGTGGGGAAGAGAGGATAATAACCTTCTAAAATGTTGGGGTACCATGCACCTTAGTAGGAAATGAGCAACTCTTTAACAAGTTTGCTAAATAGTTCATAACCAAAGTAATCCCATAATCCCAGAAAAATCAACAGTGCACATGAAACTGGTATAACAACCTCTTCAACAGTTAAGTGTGGATAGTGTTCTGTTTATCGCCTTGTTTAAATCTTTTGGATCCATATAAATCTTTAAAAAAAAAAACAATTCACTGTACTGTTCACTCAGCATGGTGGCAGTAGGTGCCATATATTTGTTGCTATAAAGCACAGTTGTATTCAAAGGATTTAGCAATTTTCCGTCACATTGCCGCACTCTATTGGCTGATGAGGGTGACGTTCAAATAACTTAGTTAATCAGAGCAGGCAGGTAGGCGTGCTGCTATACTCTTGTTCGGTGAAAAGAGCTTTCCGTATATTTCTGTGCATAATTAATTTCACACTCTTAGAAATCTTGTCCAGATTGTGAGGTGAAAGGTTAAGAGGTGCAAACTCGAGGCATCATGGCTGCCAGCTCAATTATTTTCTTTTTCTTTTTTCTCTTCACTTTGTCTGCACATGCTGTCAACACTACAAGAATTACAATCTTTTAGAGACAGAAATGCATGTTTTGTTATTGCAATTAAACAAATGAATTTATTTTATTGCATAATTGTTACCATCACCAGCCCCTTCCCATGGAATGGTAACAAACTTTCTTATAGGAAGGATATAAAAACAGAGGGCAGTGTTACACCTATTACACCGAGGTGAAAGGGAAGGGAACAGGGAGTCAGGGTAGGAAAGTGGGCAGTGTTACATCTTGGTGTGGGGGGAGGAAACAGGGAAGAGGGAGTCAGGGTAGGAAATGGAAAGGGTTGGGAGGAGTCCACTGTTTTAAAGTGATAGTGAGATATGATGTTATAGTTGGGCATATTGTGCTTATTGTGTTGTGTAATCTGTTCAGCCACTCTATATAATTGACTGAACTACTTTCTCTAACCTGGAAGTGAGTGCTTTGGAAATCATTTTTATGTCTGTTAATAACTGAGATGGGACAGTAGCTAGAAGGTAACAAGGGGTTTGTTGTGTTCTGAAAGCGTATCCTTCTCTGGCCAGTAGGGGGCATAGTGGGACTGTTGCTGCTTTAGAGCTGCCAGGAAGTAGAGAGGAGGAGAAGTGTGTGTTTACATGAATGTGCGCAGACAGTAAATAAGGTACCAACGTAATCCTCTGTCCAATGATTCTTTAAGTGTTTACCTCATACAAATACAACAGTGTTCTTGTCTGGTTTAAGTAATAATTTATGTTCGCTGTATTTATGTGACCTCCTACATAACCTATATTTTTATTTTCTGTTACTACTTTGAAAAAAAGTGGAGCCAGCATTGACCAGAAGTGTTTTAGGAAATCAGCAGGGAACCCATCTGGACTGAGTGCTTTGTCTGATTTATTAGAAATTGCTGCTTTAAAGGAATTTTCTTTGTTTTGTTTAAGCTGATTTGCTAAGTATTTGCCTGATTTAAAATTGTAGTCAAAGTTTTTGTATTGTAATTGTTGCAAAATAAAATCAGTTTTTTTTTTTTTTTTTTAGATAAATGTTATCCAGATTAAAGTTTGTAATTTGGAGTTTTTTCGGGAGAAGTTCAGACAGCTTTGCTGGATATTTTTTTTCTTCAATTCCTTTTCCTGCTATCTGCTCCTGTTTTTTTTCTCATAAGAAGAGTATGAAATAATTTTTCCTCTGATAACAGCGTTGCTGGTTTCCCAGACTGGTGTCATGAGTCTGCTTAGTTAGTTATGGTTTACCTCCTTATTCACTCCCTGTTCCTTGATTTTGCGGTTCCCTGTCCACTGTTTTCCTGCCTGCCCAGTTTTCCTGCTCTCCACAGCTGCTCCCTCATTCCCTCGTCAAGTTGGAGGAGGTTACATATACTCCCTCTGTTCTGTCAGTCTCTTGCTAGATGGTCAACCTGTTAAGAGAGACTTCAAACTCCTAGAAAGCATTGAGAGTTCCTGAGTTTGATTATTGAAGTGGGGAATTGAGAGTTCCTGTTTTTGATTATTAAGTGTGGAATCTGAGTTCTTTATTAAACAACAAATCCGAGTGGGGAATATTTCAGTTGTCTTCCTGGTTTTGTGCGGGGCCCGTTTATTCAATCTTATTTAGATATTTCAGTATCTGTCTACTCCTTCCTGCGTTGCATTTGAGTTCTTCTGTATACCTGTGATACGAGGAGTCGTTTGTTAATAGAAAGTCCTCCTATTCTTTCCTTATATTATTTTTCAAATTCAATGTCGTTAAGTAATGAAGTGTTATAGTGCCATAGTGATGATAATTTCTGATTAGAGTCACACTGCAGGGTGAGGGATATTGGGGCATGATCACTAATAATTATAGGATGTATTTTAGAGGAAATCTTTTGTGTGATGGAAATGTTTGAAAGAAAGAAGTAAATGAGTGATGAAATGTATAACAGTGAAAATTACAAGTCCACAGGGACATAAGATAATAATCTGTTTTGTATCGTGCACCTGACTGTAAAATAGACATATTTAATGAGAAACTAACTAAAATGATAGAAGAAATTAAATATGAGATTACTGATATGTGGAGACTTCAACATAAACATTTTAAATCCTTTAAAAAATACACACATTGAAGACTTTACTAATGATATGTACGCAAATGGATTAAAACCTCTCATAACAAAACCAACCAGAATTAATAAACACAGCTCAACACCTGATAGACAACATCTCACAAACATACAAAACGCAGATCTAATGAGTGGTACTATTAATAAATGACATCTCTGATCATTTACCAATATTTACGATTGTCGTTAGAAAATTATCTAATAATGTTAATGATACATTTATGTTTGTCATGTGTGTATGATTAAGGGGATAATTTGCTTTTTAACTCTGTGCCTGTTTTCTCTTCTTCTTCTTCTTCTTCATGGGGGTAGCCATTGCTCCTTCACACATCTTATTCTATACATATCAAAAGACCTCAAAACACACACACACACACACACACAACACACACACACACACACACACCAACACCACACACACACACACACACACACCAACACACCACACACACACACACAACACATCCACGGGGATGGCCTGTATCTCCTTTTGCCCCTTTTGTTTTAATGCAAACAGTCCCTTTTGGTGGAGGGGAACGGGGAGGGGGAGACTGCAGGAATATCATTGCTTCAGGGTCTTTCTCTCTCTCTCTTGCTGTGAACTCCGAAGCTGGTGGTCGCTCTCTTGTCCTCTCAGTAAATGATCTTGCTCGGGACGGGGGGCCAAACATTCTTCTCAAACAATTGTATTCGTTTATTTTAGTTGTAGAATAAATCCATTTTTATTAATTCATCAACTCATGTCTGTTTCATTAATTTCACAGTGCAGCGGAGAACACCATTAGAGGTAACACTAAATCTACCATTACACGATACTTAACACTAAAAAGAAGAAGAACCTTGAAAATCAAAACTCATTGACATACAGAAGACTGGAAGAAAACTTCAATGAAGAAGATGTGAACGTAGCATATGACACATTTACAGACACAATATCAACAATATACAATACATGCTGCCCTTTGAAACAAATAACAATCAAAAGTAAAACAAACGAAGTACCATGGATTAATAAGAAAATAGCCAACGTATGCAAAAAGAAAAATACATTATATAAAAATATATTACAGAAAAAAACATGAAAGCAGAAGTACGTTATGAAAAATACAGAAACAAAGTCAATAATTTACTAAGAGAAAAAAGAGAATATTATGAAAACAATTTAAAGAGAATAAAAACAAACAACAAAAAATTGTGGGAAATAATAAAACTCCATAACCATGCGTAAAAGCAAAGAAAAAAATGCAGACCACCTTATAATAAACAACGTAAAAGAATACAATAAAAACATAATAGCACAAGAACTCAACAGTTTTTTCATAAATACTAGAAAAGAGAAAGGGATCAAACAACACCCAACACTTAAATGGAACCATTTGACAATGAGAAGAAAGACATGATAAGTAATTCATACTTGAAGAAGTAACAGAAGCAGAGGTGGATAGAATAATCACAACCTGTACTTCAAAAAAATCCAGAGACGTTAATAATCTAACTATGAGTCTAATAAAAACCATAACAGTTGAAATAACCCCGATAACACATATAAGTAATCTCTCATTTAAGAATTGTGTTTTCCCAGACAAAATGAAAATTGCAAAAATCAGACCGATTTACAAGGGTGGAGAAAAATGGAATTTCACTAATTATCGACCTATATCAATATTACCACAATTATCGAAAATTCTAGAAAAACTCTTCATGAAAAGACTCGACAAATTTATAGAAGACAATAATATACTACATGAAGGACAATATGGATTTAGAAAAGGACGTTCAACAGCAATGGCTATAATTGACACCACGGAGAATATAAGAGAAGCATTAGAAAAAAAACTATTGTATTCGGAATTTTTCTAAAAACCTAAAAAAAGCCTTTGACACAATTAATCATGCTATTCTAGAAGAAAAACTTCAAAATACGGAATAAAGCACAACGCCTTTATTCCGTCAGACAATATGTTGACTTTGAAAAAACACACTTCAGAATGCCAAACCATACAATGTGGTGTGCCACAGGGTTCAATTTTAGGGCCAAAACTGTTCATTTTATACATAAACGACATTCAAATCTCAAATTGCCTCAAACTAACGTTGTTGCAGACGATACAACCATCCTATGCTCAGGTAAAGACATTAAAACTTTAATAGAGTCAACAAATGAAGAATTATCAAAATCCAGACATGGTTAGATGTAAATAAACTAGCCCTAAACGTCAACAAAACAAAATTCATCAATTTCGGAAAGAAAAAAATAATAGGAGGTATAAGACTGAAACTAAACATGGAAATAATAGAACAAGTAAAAGAATATAGGGTACTAGGAGTGTGGATGGACGACAAGCTGACCTGGAAAAAACATATACAAATAGTTAAAAACAAAGTTGCCAAAAGCAGTTACATCCTATGGAAGCTTCAACAAATCCTACAGACCAAATCACTGAAAACAATCATTCTTCACTCATAGCATTACATTTAAATTACTGCTCCGAAAATATGGGGAAATAACTACAAAACGTATCTTGAACCATTATTTAAACTACAAAAAAAGCTATAAGAATTTTACATGAAGCACCACACAACGCACACACAAACGAATTATTTGAGAAGGCAAAATACCTAAAACTGCAAGAAATAATACACTACAACACACAAATACACGCATTTAGGGCTTCATTTAAAAAACTACCACATCAAATACAAAAACGTTTCACATACAATCAAAATTCCTACGACTTCAGATATAATAATGTGTTTAGACTAGACAGAGTCAAATCGAACGTTGGGAAACATAGTACAGTGTATAGAGCCATGAACCTCTGGAATAACCTTGACGTAAAGACACAACAATCCGTAACTCTAACAAGATTTAAGGAGAAGACACGGAGGATATTCCTACACGCATACAGGTCCCAAGTCAACTCTTCATCGAACAACACAGAGTTGGAGGAACGTAAACAAAGACTGGAAAAGATAGCCCGAGGAGATACGGATGAAAAGGACAGTGAGGAGGAGTAACAACAGGAACAATGACTGCAGACGAGAGCACATCACACAAAAAAGGAAAAAAAAAAAAAAACATAAATGAAAAGAGGAAATTGTGGTATGAAGAAGATCAGAATGTTTGACCAGGAAAGACACGAGCTTTGATGTAAAATTATCTGTGTTCAAACCAGGGGACGGATCTAGATAAGCAAACTGCTTTTTTCTGCCGCCCTTTCCGGCATGCAAAAAGACAAAAAAAAAAAAAAAAAAAAAAAACGATGATGTGATTTTGCTCAAAGTGAATTTTTGTGATTGAAATGAACTGAATGAATAAAAATAAAAATAAAAAACGTGTTTCAGATCACTTAATTAGTTATTAATACCATGTCATCCAGGGTTGTGAATCCTTGTCAAGACTGTCTACTCTCCATATCACCAACCTTATGATTGTAATATTTTCATAAACCACAGACAATTTCTCAAAGTATAAACATTTATTAATCAAAACAAGTTAAAACCTACTAACACATTAAAGCTAAAAGAGCGCTACGCTCACTAAACTAAGGATAAACGTATTTACACTTTAAAGGTAAAAGCTTAGTAGAGAAAGAAAGAAGGAGGGAAAGAAAAGTAGCATGATTTCAGTGTGTGTGTGTGTGTGTGTGAGAGCTATGATAAGATCAGTTTGGAACCATGTGGCTGCAATTATTTTAGGCCCGATTAGAATTTGAGATCCAGAGTACCTCGGTTCTGATGGGTCCGTGGTCGTTGGTCCTTCTTTTGTGGCAGAGCGGACTGGCGAGAGGAGTCTGAAGCAGTAAAGCGTGGCTCTGGACCACTGGAGTGTGTCTGAAAGGGTCTTTTCCTGGACCTGGTTCTGGCCTGTGTTAGGCTGGAAGGTTCTGTTCCTTGTTCAGCACGTTTCACAGCTCGTTCAGTCAGCAGGTTTCCACTGGTTCTGACCTGTGTTAGGCCTGTCTGGCCTTTATTCAGCGTGTGCAGGCTTTGTTCTTGTGGTTCATTGTTCAGCTCCTTCAGGCTAGGTTCTTGGTTCTTGGTTCGGTGTTCAGGATCTTCAGTTGGAACAGGAGGTTTTATCTCTGGGATGCGCAAGCTTGTTTAAAAAGTCTAATGAAAGAAAACACTTTGTTACAAAGAAAATAAAAGATTAAAGAAGACGTACATAACACTGCAGTGGGCATCTTAGCAGCTAGCACCAAAATCCAATTATTTTAATTTTGCGCTTCGGTTTTGTCGCAGTCTAAGCGATTCTATTGGTCGACGTGTTTTCGGGAGCCAATTAGATTGCTTTGGATTGTAGTGACTCCCCAGGTTGTGATGTGGATGATGAAAGAAGGTGTAATGTGGAAAAAAGGTCATCGATGAAACTGGCTCGCATAATAATACAAAGTTTATTAAAACAAGCAGAATCAAAAGAACAGGGCAGAGACGAAGCCCTGTGAGAACAGCCAAGGTCAAATCTTGCTCGAGAAAATCCATCTTGATAAACACATATATAGACTGATGAGAAATTTGAAACCAACAGGTGGAGTCTAAGGCTTTAGCTTTAAGATAAAGAAAGACAGCCACAAATAAAGAACTCCACTGTTTTTGATATACAGCTGTCAACGGAGGAGAGATAAGCCTGGGGAGTAGCAACTTTCAAGGTTCACAAGTCAATCTACATTCCAAAAGCAGGGCTGGCGGAGTTTGATTATGAAAGAATGCGTCCAAACACTGTGACAAGGCAATACTCAACTTTAAGTAAACTGTATATTGCATTAAATGAATATCATATTGGCACAGACAATACACCTCAGGATGTTTTGTGGGTTGTGGCTACCATGTATGTGTGATAAGGGATGAATGAATGAAAAGTCTTTTGGAACAACAAATATGAAGATAATTCAGAAACCAGTTAGATTATAACTTTCAAAACAAGATGAAAGCAGAAATCATATTTTCCTGGTTATTCTGGCACCAAACATGGTATACTTTATGCAAAGTAGGAACACTTTTACTGTAAAAACAATTCTATGATCTTATTCTAAGGATGTCCTTGATTTCCTGTGAATGAAGAGAGTTAGTGGCAGTATAGAAAAATATATTTCAAACTTTTATCAAAAATTTGTGTCCTTTTAGGATGTTTCATTGTTAATTCTTGGAAAAAGTAGAGCACAAAGGAAAAAAATTCTGCCATGTGCTTCAAGGAGCAGTGGGGGAAGAACAAACAGTCGTAAATTCCTGTTCTCAGCTTCTTTGTCTCTGTTTAAAAGGGGAAAAGGGGGAAGCTGTTTCTGACCAAAGTGGTCAAGAAGTGTGTGGTGGTATCTGTCATAGACATGACCTCCTACACACAGGTTTAGTGAATGTCTGGGAAAATGTGCTCACTATCCAACTGATGTTTGGTCTGGTGCAGGTCATGGAAAAAATCAGACCACCTACCATACTATCTCATGATGGTCTGTAGGACTTTCGTTTCACCATTCTCACTATTTTCATTGTAGTCAAGTTTTTGCTTACATGGGGAAGACATATGACTGCAATAGACCATCCCGTAAATCTTCCAATATGTTCAGCATGTATTTCTTTTGACTTAATTTTGCTCAAAAAGATTTATAAAAAATTGCGTTGAATTTTGTTTTTTATTGCTTTTTTGAAATCGTTCAAAATATCAACGTTTATCAAGTCATCCTCCCAAATGATGACATATTATTTGTTTTCTGTACACACAATGGTCAGCTGGGTTTCTTTGAAAGTTGTTTGAAGTTTGTACCAATTTATTCCTGATTGTTTCAAACTACAGGGATGTCTTTAATTTGTACACAGACTTTTCTCCTGCTTCTGTTTGTTCTTTATACCCCTCGGGTTGTTCTATGTAAATTATTTCCTCGATGGAAGCATCCATGTATGCTGTTTTACGATAAATTTCATGCATTTGAAGGTTTTTCTGAACTTATATCTGAATCAAGGCTCACAGAGATGTGATGTTTGCTGTTGGAGAAAAGGTCTCCTCTTTGTCTATAACCCTTTGCTACATATCCAGCTTTGGAAAACTTATCTTTCTGTTGTGTTTCTATCTTTTGGTAAAATGCTCAGTTTCTGAGGTGTCATTTTCTGTGTCTGCCTGTGATAGTTTCTGAACATCACTGATGTTTGAGGGTTATCACATACAGTACTGTAACAACAATAAACATTCATTTGAGTTATATCTTTGATTTGGGGGTGTGGTAAGTAATCCTCAATGCATTTGTTTTAGGTATTTTCCCTCTTTTTGAATAGCGATCATTTAGCTTTTTTGTTTCATCTTTATTTTTACTATCTTTTAGGTCATCTGAAAATTATTTGTTGTGTGTTTAATCAAGAGTATTTTCTTACTTTTCACTTGGAGTGAAATGTTTCAGTAATGTCTTGGCTTGGTGGTAACTTGTTATAACATGTGTTATATTGGTTCTCACTACAGCAAGACAAGGCTCTGAGAGCGTTGTTCAAAGGTATGATGGTTCATCTGGTGGATGCCTGGGAGATGGTCCTTGCTCATCAACTCCCACACAGCCTCCATCCAGAACCTCCAATCATCAAGAATATGATTAATGTTTTACTATCACGCACATGCACCAAAATGCACCGTTAGAACTTTCTGTGAAAGTTTTTACTTATCCACAAAGGTCTTTACAAAATTTGAAAAAAGTTTAAAAAAGAAATATTAATAATAAATTCTAATATTGCTTGACCTGATTTGATTTGAGCACTTTCAAAGTATTAAAAAATCCCTGCAGGAGGAAAAATAACATTTATGAAAATGTTATAAATTTGAACCTGTTTGAAATAAAGGTAAATTCCTGGCTAAAAGAAAACCAAAGCTGTACCTATTTACTTTGTTTATATTTCTATATTCATAAAGTACTTTAAAACAGCCCTCAGAAGACTAAAGTGTGTTGCAGTAGATCTTGATATACTGTAGTATTTCTGTAGTATGTGTTTTGTGTACTGTGTATGCTTGTCAATTATAGGCCTGTTGTGATGATAGTTTGAGTTTTTGTATGCGTGTTGTGTTGTATGGTGTTGTTTTAGTATCTTTACATTTACGTTTTAGTGCATTGCTTAAATCTTATGTAAAAAGGGACAAGATTTGAAAATGGGGAACAGCTATAAACTCTTTGTACAAAACATCTATTCGAAGACTTCCTCAACCCACTGTTCACTTGTAGAGTAACACAGCCATGTGGCAAGTATACAAAAAATACCGTCCGGTGTTTTTAAGAGGTTATTCTGTTGCAGCTCAACTTTTAATGGTGGGCAAGCAACAAGGTCAGGGTAACACAACACAGCAAGAACAATGACAAGATCATGTTTCCTTTGAGCAGTGACGTGCCGTGACCACTAGAGCTGGGTAGGTACGTTGCAAATCGAGACCACCAATGACAAATTCATATGTTTCTGCTGTCAAGTGTTAATTCAGTTCAGATCAATTTTATTTGTATAAAGCAATTTCCAACAAAGTCATCTCAATGCGCTTATCAAAAAATAAAATTCATAATAAGAAAGAAAAAAACCCAATAAGATCCACATGAACAAGTGTTTAGCCATCTAACAAAATCAACATCATAAACACCATTAAAGAAACATGAACAACTATTTAAATATAGCCTCCATACTCTCCAACAACATATATCTCATGACACGGCAGCACATCTGTTGTTTGTGTTGGAAACACAGAAACACGGAAAAAATGACAACAACTCAGAACAGCCTAAGTGAGGAGCATCCACAAAGCCAATCCTTCCTTTTGTACCATTTACTGTGAAAAGTATGAAACATGTTCTGACCTTACCTTTGCTGAAGGTCTGGTAACTCAGGTGTTGGTTTCCATCTTTTAAAAGCTGTCGTTTTTCCTCAAAACAAAGTTTCTCTATCATCTCTAGCGCTGTCATCCACACTGTAGTGTTATCCCGCCCACTAGCTAGAGAACGTAGCAGCAGCGGTCACGTGTCATCTATTCACTAATGTGCTGTGAACTTACGTATAGCATTTAGCATAGCGCGGTTACGTGCAAAGGCAGCTCTCTACGCTGCCTTTACGCATAAATGGATGTCATATTGGGGACCTGACTGAGCATGCGCAAACATGTAAAATCACGCAATGGGAACGGAGGCAGAAGAGCGACGTGCCTTTGGGAGGGGGCGTGGCTTCCCTCTGCCTTACAGCGGAGCAAAAAAAAAAAAAAAGACTGTGCAGCTGTTCTAGGAAATGGCGCTGTTTAGTAATTTGGGCTGTGAAATGCACAAAATTCGGACACTTTCAAACTTATAGGTACTGTAGGCTATTGGAAATGGAAAAATAAATTTTTTGTGATTTAAAAAAAAAAAAAAAATATATATATATATAATTAAATAATCAAAATATAAATTCACCCTTGGGCAACCGTGGCTCAGGTGGTAGAGGGTCGTCTTCTGATCGAGAGGTTGGGGGTTCGATCCCAGTACCTGACTATGTGTCGAAGTGTCCTTGGGCAAGACACTGAACCCTAAGTTGCTCCCAGTGGTCGACTAGCACCTTGCATGGCAGTCCTGTCCCACTGGTGTGTGAATGTGAGATTGATTGGGTGAATGAGCTGATATGTAAAGCGCTTTGAGACTGCTTCAGTGTGGTGATAAAGCGCTATATAAAATCAAGTCCATTTACCATTTACCTTGGGTAGGCACTGCCTACCTTGCCTACCCTGACGGCACGTCACTGCCTTTGAGTCACCTTAAGGTTTTGTATTTGAAGAAAAACCTTTAATGCGGGAATGTCATTAACACAGAACACACTGTGGTTCTCTGCCATCAGGAAACAGCAGCAAATAGAGAAAAAACAAATTAAACCAATGTAACCTGTTGTGGCAGTTTTGAATTAAATGAGACAGAGTCAAGTTGAAGGGTTACAGGTCAAATCCGGGCACAGGGTTTATTTGGTCAAAGGGTTTTTTTTGGGGCAGACCAGTCTGGGATTCAAAGGTTTCTGTCCCAGTTAGCAAAATTTTTCTGGGCCACATGCGACCCACATCTAACACGTTCATCCGGCCCACTTTTGGCATGGAATGACGGCACACAGGCACTCCACACCCATTTGCCAGAACTCAGCCAAGAACAGGCCAAATACACCAGCACTGGCACACATGTGGCCACTGTGCGCTGTTATTCTGGCCCACATCTGGCATACACTTGGTGTTCTGGTCTGGCCCATATACTGCGTGTAATGAAGGCACTACAGTGGCCCACACCTGTTTGCCAGATCTGGGCCATAATACAGTCATAGCAATACCAGATGTCAACCACAAACCGACCAAATATACCAGCACTCACCCAAATGTGGGCCACAATGCATTTTTATTCTGGCTTACACGTTTCATCCGGGCCCACATTTGGCATGGAATGACGGCCGTTTGCCAGAACTGGGCCACAACCAAGCCATAACAATGCCAGGTTTCAGCCATAAACAGACCAAATTAACCAGCACTGGCCTAAATGTGGGCCACTGTGTATTTTTATTCAAGCCATTTTATAAAATGGCTTGAATTGGAATCAAATAAACACAAAATAAGTGTTTTTAATGGGAATCAAATGCACAACAACAAAATCTATTGTTATCTTTCACATTTTTAACAATATGCAGTAAAACCTATCAAAGTGTACTGAATACAAATCAAACAACAAACCAAACAAAATTTTTATCATCTTTTATATTTTGCATATTGGGATAAACATTTGTTTGCAAAGTTAAAGGACACGTGTTTTTATTTGTTTATTGGATTGTTAGGGTTAGGGTTATAATCTCAGTACGGAGGTAGACTCAGTACGTGACACTGGGACAACGTGCAAAATATGCGCCCCGATGCGTCGTCTGACCAAAACAAAGAAGGCGGCGCCGGAGATTAACTAACGCGAGTGGCTCCTCCGAGTTTCAAAAGTGCAAAGGCAGTGAAGATGCGCACTCGTTCATCGAAGGTAGCTGTTCCCCGTAACCCTCGTCCTTTATCCCGGGTGTGACCGGACACACACACACAAACACACACACACACGCCCACACACACACACACAAACACACACGCACACACACACGCACACACACACACACACACACACACACACACTCTATTGGCTGATGAGGGCCACACTCTATTGGCTGTGCAGCGTTCAACACCAAGAGCCTAGCTCGTCAGGCGAGCCTGTCCAAGCAGGACCCCTTCCTTCCTGCTCACGGTGTCCCCACCGCAGCGAGAGGCGGGCATCCTCATGGATACCACGGCAGCACACGGTTCCTGCTGGGGCTCCCAGCTTGACCTGGCTGCTATCTACCCACACAAAGAGGATGTCCTCGTGCTGGACTGCGGAGAGGATGACGGAGCCTCCTCTGACCTCCTTGTATCGGGAAAGAATGAGGACATTATACAATATTTTATGATATATTTAATTAAGATATTTCACACACGTTTTTTTTATTTTTAAATTGATTTACAATTAGTATATTGATCCAGATCTCCTCCTAAATGTAATGGGATCTTCCATGGCATGAAATCCGTCTTTGGTTGAAATTTTGTTCAAAATGGTGGTGAAAATATTACTTCCTTGACATATGTAATTTATCATGCAGCTTTTTGGTGGACCAGTTGTCCCTCATTATAACGTGGTTCACTGATTTTTTTTTACACTGCAATTTTGCATGCATTTTTTTACAGCGTATGAATGCGCATTGTGTTCTGTGTCCTGAATGGCTAATGCTGAGTCTACCCACCAGCCCACCAGCAACACATCCAACTCGGTGAGTTTCATTGCTTGCTGAAGCGAGGAGCTGCGCTCCTTTTTCTTCTCTCACAAACAGAAACCACCAGTGAAAAAAGCCGGTGTGATTAGCAGCTAATGCTATCCTAGCTCATTGCCGTCTTTCAAAGATCAAAACTACAGAGAGAACTTTTACCTGCTACTACCAACTCCTCGCTGATTGTCCTCTATGCCTAATCCTTCCTAGTCCGGCCCTGGTTATAAAGGCCATGTCATACAGCTCCAGGTGGTCACACACAGCTTCTACTCCATGGTTGAATGGGTGAACAAACCGGTGTCCCTGTTGCCGGCCTGACATCATCATCAACAAAGACTAGACTCTAAAACATGTTAAAATCTAATTAGATTATATAGTTTATTATATATTTTAAAAGAGAAGGCATCCTTAGAATAATGTCTAATCATAAGATATCTTTATCACACCAGCATTTTAAGGTCAAATAGTTTAATACCTTTAGGTTTGAGTAAAATATTAAATACATTTAAATATTGAACACATAAACATTTTGCTAATCCAGGGGCCTATTCTCCCATGCGCGAGAATCAGAAAAGCCACGCAGCGGCGCTGTTTTTGGTTGTGTGCTATTCTCCCCTGTACCTAGGTCAGTCGCTGCGCGCCTTCATCCCAGTTATGCACTCTAGATGGAGCGGCCCTGAAATGTGGGCGTTCCCACACAATGTTATTTTCCTCTTACGAGCTTTTGAACCTGTAATAAGTGCAGAGCCCCGATAAGGTGAAACATTTTTCACTCGAAATATGGAGCCACACGGACTCATAATATTGCAAAAAAGACTTCCCGAAAGGATCTACCTAAATAGGCTGCTGTACGTGAGCTGTATCGTTCAGTTTCGTTCTACCAAACAGGGCACTACCATTTCTTTTTCTCATAATGTTCAACATTAATAGAAGGTATCCAATTATTCTGCAGTTAATGAGAAAAGTGTCATTTATTGGCACACTATATTGACTGTGCAGTGAGACAAATACAGCTCGATTTTCAACCAAACACCATATACAAATATAAATATATATATATATTTTTTTTATTTTTTTTTTTTGCCCTGGCATTTGTTTACCGTTTAGTTTAGGTGTTGAAAAAAAATTTGGAATAAAATTTTGAGAAAAAACTAACATTTGCTTGCTCATTTTAAGAGGTCTTTCATATTTTGTAACACATTATTCATATAGTTGTTTACAAACACAAAAAAGTAATTTTTCCAATTACTTGATTAATTGATGAAAAGAAATTGACGAAATATGGTGAGTGTCTCAAAGTGTTTCTCCAGGCACAACTTCATGTTGGTGCATTGCTTTTTCCAAATTTATTCATTTTAACATATGAAAACACAATAGTTATCACTCTACACATTTCACAACAAACCTAAATGTCCCTGACGTCCCACCTTCAAACACAACCTCATTTGGCCATCCATGAAAAAGCTACTGAACCTCCAACTTTTCTATAGTAATACATACTTCCTACGGGCACTGACCTACTGGAGACAATGTGAGATCAACTGAGGATAGTGTTTCATGTGAATCTGAAAATGAGGACAGTGATATTGATATTTAGTGATGTGTATATGATAATAAATGTAATATAGGACATATATATGTAATATGAATTAATCTAAAAAAAATACTGTTTGCCACTGGTCGGTAGTCATTGAGGCTGCTGATATTGTCCTTTTTTGGCAGAGGGATGATGTTGGAGGACTTTAAGCAGGATGGGTGGGAGCACTGGGACAGGGACTGGTTTAAGATGATTCAAGATTCTAGTTCGATATGTAGTTTTAAATTTGAATTACTGAAAGTTTGTTCTTTTTAGGGACATGCTTCTCACACGTATAGGCCTCACCAGTGACATGCCGTCAGGGTAGGCAAGGTAGGCAGTGCCTACCCAAGGGTGAATTGATATTTTGATTATTTAATTATAATTTTTTTTTTTTTTTTTTTTTTTTAAATTTAATTATTTATTTTTCCATTTCCAATAGCCTACAGTACCTAGAAGTTTGAAAGTGTCTGCATTTTGTGCGTTTCATGGCCCAAATTACTAAACAGCGCTATTTCCTGGAACAACTGCACAGTCTTTTTTTTTTTTTTTTCCGCTCCGCTTTAAGACAGAGGGACGCCACACTCCCTCGCTCCGCTCTGCTCTTTTGCCCCCAGCAAAAGAGCAGAGCGGAGCTCACAGAGGAATTTATTTACTAAACATGAACTTTTTCTTCTGAGAAATGATACGATACCTCAATATCAAACTATCATTTACCATCTGACTCTGGCTCTGAGGTAGTCATCTACTGCTTTTTTATTTGCTGGCTCAACTAGAAAGCTAAGTAGCAAGCTAACTAGCTACAAGTAGCAAGCTAACTAGCTACAAGTAGCAAGCTACCTAGCAGAAGAATGGCTCTTTCCACAACAGAATACAGCAGTCTTCTCCAAAAGATTACTGAACTGGAGACTACAGTGCGAGGAATATAAGTAAACATTGAGGTTAATGGACACTGTGGATATGATAATGATACGACTGTGCCGCTGTTTCAGAACAGCGGAGTGGATAAAGCTAACTCGCTACCAGCCCGTGCTAACAAAGCTATCAGGCCTAGGGAGGATCCTGTTCCCGTTGATAAGCCAACAGGTGCGAGTCCTCCTTGGAATACCCTGGGAGCTAAGCCTAAGAAAAAGTCATATCCACTTCAAAGGCTAACGGGCCGAGCAAAGCGCCCTGATATCAATAATGAGACGGATTGGCCTGCACTGCCTTCGCAGACTGCAGCTTCAACATCAACTCCCTTGTCTGCCCAGGCACAAAAGTGGACATCTGCTAAAGGCAGGAGTATCACCAAGTCACAAACCCAGTTTCATGCAGAACTGGGTAATCGATTCGCCCCACTGCTGAATGACCTAGGGTCTGGCTCTAATGAGGTCAACACACAACCTTCTGGAACTGCGAAGACTGAAAGTGCTTCAGGAAAACAAAAGCGACATGGTCGGCCAAAGCAACAACCTCACACACTGATAGTGGGAGACGTTTCTGTTAAAGATGCTCAGAAGATGTTTAGCAGCAACGTGAAAGTGATCTGCTTACCTAATGACACAGTATCAGACCTGGCTGACAAAATCTTGCATATCGTTGCAGATTACCCACATTTGAAAAATGTTGTGATTCATTTTGGCTTAAATGATTTAGCCAAGGAGGAGTCTGAGGTGTTAAAGCAGGATTTCACCCATCTGCTAAAAACTGTGAGCTGTTTACAGCCTAAAGTGTTCATCAGTGGCCCGATACCTCCAGTCCGCAAAGGAGATCTGAAATTCTCAAGGATTTACTCTTTGAATAAATTTTTGTCTTCGGCTTGTGCTGCCCTTTCACTAAATTTTGAAGAAAATTTTCCTATTTTTGGGAACGTCGTCATCTTTTTAGAGCAGATGGACTGTGTCTAAACAAGGCTGGAGTAAAACTCTTCACATCCAACTTGTTTTACTTCACCAGTCACACTGCTATCAGTTCTGATAAAGACAGAGGACAACATGTACCATCGGAGAACAAAACAACAAGGAAAGAACATGGAGTCGATGAGCTTCCAGCAAGAAATAAAAATCGCCAAAATGAAGAGGTCAACCCAACCCCCACATCTCAGGACCCACCTGCTTCACCCCAAAATTCACCGACTTCCACCTCATCCAGCTTCTCTCCTACCCCTGCCTTCTTGGATTTAACTTCCCAGATGAACGAGCTGGTTCTGGCTGGCACAAGACTGACACCCCACCCTTTACCCCACCATGGTCCCATCTTATCTCCTCTAAAGAACCAATCTGCACCACCCATCCCTCCTCGACGATACCAGGCCCATGATCACTCTTCTCCTCAGGCCAGCTGTGTTCATCTTAGAGCGACACGGGTCTGATGTGTGCTGGGTCCGGACTGCAATAGCTCTATTTTTAGGAACAACCAGAAAAAGTCAGGGCCCTATGGAGTTAATGCAGCTTCTTTAATTCCTGTGGTGACAGGTAACAAAGGTAAAATTGTGAAATTAAAGAAAAGCTTTATAGAGATAAAAATTTTACTCCTATAACATGTCATCCAAAAAGTCCACCAGTGTCTCCAGTAAAGTCTTTAAAATGAGCTCTTCTTAATGTTAGATCTCTTGTTAACAAGTCACTACTAATTAATGATATTATTTTGACACATCACTTGGACTTTTTATTTCTTAATGAAACGTGGTTGAATGATGGTATCAGTAATACTATTCTCAATGAAAGTGTACCACAAGACTTTATTTATTTAAATAAGTGTCGTACTTGCAGGAAAGGTGGTGGAGTTGCTGCCATTTTTAAATCAATATTTCAGTGCAAAAAAATAATATTTGGGGATTTTATCTCCTTTGAATATCTGTTCATTCTTACTGAAGGGTGATTCAAGAGTTCTGTTTTTAGTCGTTTATAGACCCCCAAAATATTCTGGAGAATTCATGGATGAGTTTGCTAAACTGCTGTCAGTTGTATGCACTGAATACAACTTTTTAATAATAACAGGTGACTTAAATATTCATGTAGACAATAACATGGACAATACTGCCAAAGAACTGTATGCTTTAATGGATACTTTTGGTCTTACACAACATGTGACTGGTCCGACACACACTCAAGGTCACACTTTGGATCTGGTTATCTCTAAAGGTGTTGATATCTCTGCTGTTGATGTAAGAGACTTAGCTCTATCTGATCATTTCTGTGTCTTTTTTGACCTAGAGACTGTAACATCTGTTCCCCCTAGTTATGTGTGTTTAAAGAAAAGGTACATAAATGACAACACAAGTGCACAGTTTATGGAAGCCATAGCAATGACACCAACATTGAGTGCTGAGACAGTTGATGATCTTCTGGATGAGTATAATAGAAAAGTCTGTAATGTCATAGATGTGGTGGCTCCAATCAAATCTAAGAGAAAACCAAACACACAGAAAACACCTTGAAGGAGGACTGAGATAACGCAGAATTTGAAATCTGACTGTAGAAGAGCTGAGCGTAAATGGAGATCAACAAAACTCCAAATTCATCTAGAACTGTACAAAATAAGTCTGCAAAAATTCAATGATGGCTTGTTCAAAGCAAGGCAGCAATACTTTTCTGAAATTATGGCCAAAAATGTCATCAACTCTCGCACGTTGTTTTCTGTAATTGAAAAGCTCACAACCCCCCCCAGATCAGATAGCCCCTGAATTATTGTCAGCTGGAAAATGCAATGAATTTGCTGTATATTTCAATGAAAAAATACAATCAATAAGGTCAAACATCAGAACAAACCAGCAAAATCACAAAAAGCTTGAACAGCTTCAACCACTGAGGGATGACTCAACTACAATGTTAGAGTTTATTACAGTGAACCCAAAAACAATAGAGGAGACTGTTCAGCAGCTGAATCCATCAACGTGTTGCCTTGACACAATACCCTCAAACTTCTTTAAAACTGTTGTAAAGTCAATTGTCACTGATTTGTGTCAGATAATTAACTGCTCATTCCAATCAGGCACCGTACCAAAATCCCTGAAAGTAGCTGCTGTGAAACCTCTGTTAAAAAAGAGAACACTGGATGCCTCTATACTGGCTAACTATAGACCAATCAGCAACCTTCCATTCATGGCCAAGATCATTGAGAAGGTGGTCTTCAACCAACTGAGTCAATTCTTAACATTCAACAAAATATTTGATAAATTTCAGTCAGGTTTTCGTTCTCACCACAGCACTGAAACTGCTCTTATCAAAGTGATCAATGACATAAGGTTGAACACTGATTTAGGAAAAGTATCTGTTCTCATTCTGTTGGATCTAAGTGCTGCATTTGACACTGTAGATCATACAATTTTGTTGCACAGATTGCAAACATGGGTTGGACTAAATGGAAAAGTAATGCAATGGTTTAAGTCATACTTGGAGGAGCGAAGCTATTTTGTAAGCATTGGGAACTTTGAATCTGACAGATTACCAATGTCCTGTGGGGTTCCTCAGGGATCTGTTCTTGGACCTCTTCTGTTTAGCCTTTATATGCTTCCTTTAGGACAAATTTTACAGAACTGTAAGGTTTATTATCAGAGCTACACAGATGACACACAACCATATCTATCACTGAACCCAGATGACTATGGTCCCATTGAGGTGTTGTGTGACTGTTTAGAAAAAGTAAACTGCTGGATGAGTGAAAACTTCCTTCAACTAAACCATGACAAGATGGAGGTGATTGTCTTTGTAACAAGGAAAAAAGGACTGCTGTCAGCAATTATCTTGAGTCTCGATCTTTAAAAGCTAAAGACCAAGTCAAAAACCTTGGTGTTCTGATTGACTCAGATCTTACATTCAGCAGTCAGATCAAATCTATCACAAAAACAGCCTTCTACCAGCTAAAGAACATCTCCAGAGTGAAAGGTTTAATGGCTCAGAAAGATCAGGAGAAACTGGTCCATGCTTTTATATCCAGCAGACTGGACTATTGTAATGGTCTTCTGACAGGAATCCCCCAAAAGAGCATCAAACAGCTACAGCTGGTTCAGAATGCTGCAGCTCGGGTCTTAACCAGAACAAAGAGGTCAGAACACATTACTCCAGTTTTAAAGTCTTTACACTGGCTCCCAGTCAGCCTCAGAATAGACTTTAAAGTTCTGCTGCTGGTGTATAAATCTGTGAATGGGTTTGGTCCAGAATACATCAGTGACATGTTAGTCAGGTATGAACCCAGCAGGTCTCTCAGATCTATGGACACAGGTCAGATAGTGGAGCCCAGAGCTCACAGTAAACATGGTGATGCTGCTTTTAGTTGTTAGGCTGCAAAGAAGTGGAACAAACTGCCAGCAGAGCTGAAGTCAGCATCGAATGTGAACATTTTTAAATCAAAGTTAAAGGCACTTTTTTTCTCTACTTCATATGATTGAGAGAGAGATTTTTAGTCATGTTGTTGATGTCATGATGATTTTACTGATGATTTTAATTGATTTTACTGATGATTTTAATTGATTTTACTGATGATTTTAATTGATTTTACTGATGATTTTAAATGTTCTTATTGATTTTAAACAATTGAATGTTTTATCATGTAAAGCACATTGAATTGCCTTGAGTATGAAATGCGCTATACAAATAAATTTGCCTTGCCTTGCCTTGCCTCCCAAAGGCACGTTGCTCTTCTGCCTCCGTTCCCATTGCGTGATTTTACGTGTTTGCGCATGCGCAGTCAGGTCCCCAATATGACATCCATTTACGCGTAAAGGCAGCGTAGAGAGCTGCCTTTGCACGTAACTGCGCTATGCTAAATGCTATACGTAAGTTCACAGCACATTAGTGAATAGATGACACATGACTGCTGCTTCTACGTTCTCTAGCTAGTGGGCGGGATAACACTTCAGGCAGGATGACAGGGCGAGAGATGATAGAGAAAGTTTGTTTTGAGGAAAAACGACAGCTTTTAAAAGATGGAGACCAACACCTGAGTTACCAGAGCTTCAGCAGAGGTAAGGTCAGAACACGTTTCATACTTTTCACAGTGAATGGTACAAAAGGAAGGATTGGCTTTGTGGATGCTCCGCACTGAGGCTGTTCTAAGTTGTTGTCATTTTCTCTGTGTTTCTGTGTTTCCAACACAAACAACAGATGTGCTGCCGTGTCATGAGATATATCTTGTTGGGAGAGGTTATATAAATAATTGTTAATGTTTCTTTAATGGTATTTATGATGTTGATTTTGTTAGATGCTAAACACTTGTTCATGTGGATCTTATTGGGTTTTTTCTTTCTTATTGTGAATTTTATATTTTGATAAGCGCATTGAGATGACTTTGTGGGAAATTGCTTTATACAAATAAAATTGATTTGAATTGAATTAACACTTGACAGCAGAAACATATGAAATGTCATTGGTGGTCTCGATTTACAACGTGCCTACCCAGCTCTAGTGGTCACGGCACGTCACTGGGCCTCACACATGCACAAACAGGACCTGTGGACATGCATTAATGGAGAGATGTCAGAGTGGGGCTGCTTTTACAATGAAAGGAGTGCACCAGAGCAGTGTTGGGGTTTGGTGCCTTGCTCAATGGCACCTCGACAGTGCTCGAGAAGTGCCCTGGCACCAGAACAACTTCCGTTTTTTGGTCTGCATTGGGCTACAATGTAGTGACACGGGAACGGCACTCTCACATCAGTTTGCCCTGTCAATCCCTCCAATTTTAAACACACCTCAACACACAACCCCCAGGGAGGTATGGCCACTGCCTCTACCCTCCAGAGCTAATGCTGGATATATACATATATATACACAAAGGTTGGATGGGGCCTCGTCTCCTGGTGGTCTTGGGGGCGGTCTACACGGTGTGTGGGCTCATGGCGGCCTTGCGCGCCGGTGTCGGGAGTGGATGCGCTGAGGAGATGCTAGACTGTGCAGGGACTGGGGCGGGGTTGCATGACCCTTCGGAATGATGCTGTTTGCTGGGGGGTGGCACTCCCTCTTCCTGTGGTCGGGGGCGCTGTTGATCACCTGCCTGATGGGTCTGTCTTACTGTCTACAGGCCAATGGGTCGCTGCAAGTGCGCTGGGTCCTAGACACCTTGGGGCTTACTTGGGTGTGTATGTGGGGGTGGTGGCTGCCTCTCGGCCTGGGGTCTCTGGGGCGTCTGAGGGGGCTGGCCTTGGGCTCCTAGCTCCCGTTGTTGCTGCCGGCCTGGCTGCACCTTTGAGCCCATGGCGGCACCGCAAAAGCGGTTCTTGCAAAAACATTGGTCATGGATGCACTCGCATGTGGGATAAACTTGTACTGGGCTTAACCTTAGACACATTGATCCCAAAGGCCAGTTTTAGCTATATCCACTCACTCCTTCCCTCTTTTCTCAGCCACCACCATTAAAATTAAGCTGTGTGCTGTGTCAGACGGTTTAATTTCTCCACACTTGTTACCATACTGGCTTAGCTGATTACACAACACAATATGCACAACTATTACATGACATTTCACTCTCACCTTAAAAGAGTTGACTTTTACCCACCCTTCCATGTTCCTACCTTACTAACTCCTCCCTGTTCCCTTCCCCTCTGATTGTCAAGAAAGAATGTTGAAATTTTGCCATACGTTCTTGTACTGTGAGAATTAAGTTCAGCTGAGGTAAGAATGAGCATTTATAATTATGAAAATCCTTCATCTCCATTTCAATTGTGACTCTAATGGAAAACCTCAGATAATGTTCGGCTTGAGGCCGCTTGATAAAATCAACAGGTCTAGACAATTAATAATTATTGGTGTTAATTATGAATCTGAGTTAAAGTGGAAAGAACTGATGTTGACCAGTAGTCATGGCAACTGAGGATAAGTTAGAACAGCTCTGTTGAGTAATAATAACATTCTCAAACAAAAAATACATAAAATACTGTTAAAAAAAAAAAAAAAAAAAAAAAAAAACTCCAGCTCTGGTTTCTCACTCGCGTAAGCCGTGACGTACACTTCTAGCTGCAGGCGGAAGTAAACACACGCAACTTCCTTTCCGTTCCGGGATCTCACCCTGTACCCGAACCGAACCAAAACGGTTTAATACAAATACATGTATTGTTATACCTTTATTAGACTCTGATGTCTTTTTTAAACATCATGTTATACAAAAGTAGTATAAATTAGGTTCTGATGTTTATCAGCCAGTCGCTAAAAAGTGACTGAATTTAGACGATCGGAACCAGATCGTCTTCAGGAGCACACAGCTTGTTTGGCAATAAATGTAACAAATTGCCTTTATTTAGATTTAAATTTGAGTCAAATCACTTGACAAATCAAATTACTTAATTCTGCGATAGCTAGGGCAGGGTTTGTTTTATCCACAGCTTCAGCTTCATGTGTGTGTTTGGTTTTTTTTGCATGTGAAATTCCAAAAGGGAGAAGGAGCTACTGCATTGGATGTGATTAAAACCTGACTGTCAAAACAGTATGACATTGTGCTGAACGTTCTTGTCCTGTGAGAATTAACTTCAGCTGAGGTAAGAATGAGCATTTATAAATTTAAAAGTCCTTCATTTCCATTTCAATTGTGACTCTAATGGAAAAGATCAGACATTCTTTTTTAATCTTTTTAACCATTGGACTATACAAGTTGTTAAATACCAGTTGGTTTAGTCATTAAAGTCAGGTATGTTTACACATGAAAAAACAGCATTCTTCTTAAATCAGAGAATAGTGTAGACCAGGGGTCACCAACCGTTTTGAGGCTGAGGGCTACTTCATGGGCACTGAGTAGTACCAAGGGCTACACAACATGTTTGCTACAAACTTCCAATATAACAGATCACTTCTTAGTATTACTAATAAAAACGATAATGAAAATAGTAGTAGAAGTAGTAATAATACTATGTGAAGAGACTATGCTTATATTATGGGTAATTATTCCCCACAATTAATAATCACATTTTTTAACATTTTGTGCAACATTTCTTGTTTGATGTTGTCATGAAAACAATTAAAATATTATCTCTGCTTTATCTGTTGATGTATATTAGTGGGAAGCCTGGCACCGCATTCTGCTCACCAGTTTATTGTAATCTGGTGAATAATTTGACACTGCAACTCTGAGTGAGTTTTGTAAATGTGCATGAGTCAGGTGTGTTCTGTTCTGTGTCTTTATAAAATTAATGTTGGAAAAGGCTGAATGAGCAATTTTCATAGCCACAGTGCATACACAACTGTAATTTTCTTTGTCCACAAGGCACAAAAAGTTTGGCACAGACTGATAAGCTTTGAGGTGGAGGTAATTTTGCCACATTAGGATTTCTATCTCTACCTGCCAGCGTCCCAGTTGAACAAAGCACTTAATAGCTCCCGTCTTCACGGGGGCCCCGCCTGTTGTCACCGACGCCAGCTTCTCTAATGGCATCTTTTTCTACACGAATAAACTTTTCACCTTGTTGTAGATGTCAATTCCCCTCGTTGTTGTCGTCAGGGGCAGAAGTGCCAGCAGTTCTTCTTTTGTAGAGAAATCATCAAACACCATTCGGATAAATACCATCAGCTGAGCTGTGCTGGCACTGTCCACCGACTCGTCACACTGGATGCTGAACCACCTGCACAAAGCGAGATCCCGGTGCAGTTGCTCTGTTAAGTTCTCGAATACAAATCACACCTGTCTAGCCATTGTACTTGCTCCAAGTTGGACATCGGAGAGGGTAGATATGACATTGGGGCCATATTTCTCATCTTTGAAAACTGTGTTAGCAACAATCATCATAGCTTCTTTAAAAACCTCCCCACCTGAAAAGAACTCTTCCTCCCAATCCAGGGTGACTACAAGTAGGAAGAAGTCATATTTAAGACTTTTAAGATCTTTTTAATACCACCTTAAAGAAAATTTGAGACCAAACGTACGATGTAAATACAGACCAAAGGGAAAATATATTATTTTACAATTAAAGGCATTGGTGTCAGTTAATAATGTACAAGAAGGAAAAATTAAAATAATCAGTCATTCAAGAACATTCTTCAAATGTGTTTATTAATGTGGAAAGAGAACAAAAATATCAACATTGTCCTAAATGATATTTATTGTAACACAATTCTCACAACATTTAATATCAGTGAACAATAACCCGGAAATCAAAATTGACTGGAACCTGTGAGCAAACCAAACGCCGAAGTGCTTTTTATCAGATCCTTCACCGTGCAATGCCATATGTGGAGCTTTGATCTAAAATTAGGCCATTTAAAACCTATTTATTATCTAATTTGAATTTAAGACAATTTAAGACTTCTTAAAGATCCGCGGTCACCCTGTAATCACTATAAAAAATAGTATGTCCTCTTTTGCTTTTCTGCCATGATATTTGGGGATAAAGCACAATTAGGCTAACTTCTCATCATCTTTGCACGTTGCACTCTGGTTGCACTGATTCACCGTGTCAGGAAAGAGGTCAAGCAATGCTGACGTTTGACATCAGAAAAGGCCAGAGTTTGTTGTACTTAATTTATTTTATTTTATGTTACATAACGTAATTTTTTCCAGGCCAACCATGCGCCCGCGGGCACAGTGTTGGTGACCCCTGGTGTCTGACAGTGTCAGACTATAACATCTGCTATTTTTAGGTTCTGTATGACAGTTTGCAAAGAAGGTCCATTCTGGAATGTGTGTGCAATGACTGAAATGTTTGTGTGAAATGTGTGTCGTGGTTTCTCCAGGTAGTGATGTGGATGATGAAAAAGATGTTGTGTGGAAAAAGGATCTTCATTGAAACGTACTTGCAAAATAATACAAAGTTTATTAACACAAGCAGAATCAAAAGACCCTGCGAGAGCAGCCGGGGTCAGATTTACTCTGAATAAAACCAGCCAAAAAAGGCATATATGATATGACAGGAAACTGGAGACCAATGGGAGGAGTCTAAGGCTTTAGCCTTAGAACAAAGAAGGAAAGCCACAAACTTTCACACCTCAACAAATGGAGGACGTACCAACCTGGGAACAAGAAACTTTCAGGGTTCACAAGTCAATCAACATTCCAACAGTCGAGCTACAGAGATAACTGGCTGGGGTTGTAAACCCCATATGTTTAAAGCTAACTGTTGAAGTTCTATACTCAGCTTGAAGTGAAGAGGTATATTGCATAGAATGAATAACATGTGTAGGAGGATAAGGGTAGTTCATAATGGGTTATATGAATGAGAATATTAATTATGATTAAAAACAACATTCTGTTGGTTCTTGAATTATCTGAAGAGTGGCATAGGACAGAAAATAATCCCTCTTTTGTGACTTTTCAAACAAGTACATATTCTTTGTTCTCATCTGAGAGGGAAACAAACAGCTGGTATTATTCCGACATCCTGAGTGACCTCTGGTTTGGGTTCTGGGGGTAATAAAATCCGCAAGTTTGAAAACTTAGCGTGTAAACATTGACTGATTGTTTCCTTTTGATCGTAATGTAACAGAGAGGTGATAACAGGAACGAACCTGTTCTTGGATTCTACTGTTCCTCTGTTTGACCAAGGCCCTTGGTGCACATTTGCACTTCACAGAGGGAGACAGACCTTCTGACCCCAATGCTGAGACTAGTATCTCAGTCAAAATTAAACTTAGATGATTTATTTCCTACACATGTGAAGCAGTCAAAACACCTCATGTGTTTTCTTATTCAACATAAAATGTTTACACCTCAAGGCTAAAGTGTAATTTAAAACTGTTTGAAACCTTGTAATGATAGAACAATGTGAACAAAATAAATTTTCTTTAAAAAAAAACGTGTTGGGCCTTCACTTAAAAACTAGATTAATAAAGGAAGAAATAAACTATTAGACAGGTACTTAACAAGGTTTTTTTTTTTTTTTTAAATTAAAAAAAAAATATTTTACTTATTTCTGTAAAAAAATAAATAAAATTGTCATGTGCATGAACAGGATGAAATAACATCCCCAAGTTCCCAGTTAAGTCCTTAAAGAATAAACAGAGTAAAGAATAATAGTATAAATTAATACTAATCGCATTAGCCTTAGCAATCGCATAAGCCTGACATTACTATTAACCTAGCATTAGCATTAGCCCAGCATTAGCAATAGCCTAGCATTGGCATTGACTTAGCATTAGCATTCACCTACATTAGCACTAACCTCTCATTAGCATTCACCTAGCAATAGTAATAACCCAGCAATAGCTTGATTCTAGCAATTAGGTGGAAAAAAGTTTAAATTAGTTGAAAAAGTTGGAAAAACTTAAAATCGGTTGGAAAAATCTTGAAAAAGTTGAAAGTCTGTGCTGGAAGTGAACATGGTTGAAATCAGTTGAAGAATGGCGGAATGGCTTAAGTTCTACGTTGAAGGTTTGAAATGTTGAAAATGTGGATGGAAAAATGAACGTGTTGAAGTTGAAATGGGTTGAAAAGCTCTAGGTCTAAACGTTTAATTCCCCATTCATTCCAATGGGACTTTATTCGCAGTTTTTTGCAACTTATTCGGCAAAAAATTCACAAATCACGTAGAAAAGTCATAGCACACAATTCCCGACCAAAGTTATGGCCAAAGATGATTAATAATATATGCATGGAAGAGCTGTCTCGAGCCCGAATAAAAAAGATCATGCAATCAAATAAATGGAATAAAATACAACCTAACACAACCCTGGGTCAGATTGGACTTGAGTCTTTGTTTTTAATTATACTGTCCATGCTGTCTGATTTGCTTTGAATATGCTTGCTCTGTAAAATGGGACTAGCTGTTGTACGTTATGTACTCATGACTTGTTAAGACTTGTAAGTTAAAGTTAGAAACTTTTGACTTGACTTGGACTGGAACCACCTTGACTTGAGACTTTACTGTCTTGATTTAGGACTTTAGTGACTTAAGACTTACTGGACACTTGAGAATCAGTGATTTGTTCCCACCTCTGGGCTCAGATCATTTAAGTGCTGCTTAATAATGGGAATAACACCATCCTGGGCAATAATAAACCACTCTGTTTTTCCTGTTCCTTCTTTAATGACTAATTTGTTAGTTATTCGATTACAATTCCTCAGAGCAACACTTGTAATACTGAATGAACGAGAATTGATTTAATTGTCATTTTTTTTAGGTGTACTTCAGTCCTGCACCAGTTGAATTGGTTGAAATACACTGCAGTCAGACCCCACTCACTATGAACGACCAATCAAGAAGCACTCCAAAAGTCAACAGTCTTTTTCTTCCAAGACGTGGCTTCATGCTCCTGTTATTGACTGGATGTGTTATGATATACATACTTTCATGGATGAACAATTTGCAGGTGAGAGCCCAAAAACGTACACGACCCTAACAGTTTTATGACAGCATTGATATAAATATGAAGCAGGTGTTTTTCCTGCATTTCAAAGGGTTTCACTCTGTATGTGCCATCAATAGGAAGAATAAAGAAGACGATTGTAAATACAACACCATTGATGCTGATGGTGACAATACACTTCACAGTAACCATACTCATATTAATCATGTGTTTTAAATGTAATGTGCAAAGTCTACTAAGCTATTTAAGAAACCATGTGACCATATCATGGAGGACTTGGTTGGTAAAGAAACATAAGACCATAGCCTAGCACTAGCTAAAAACATTAGGATGTAGTAGCTGTAACTAACTGCACATTAACAGTGTTGGGAATAACGAAGCTGCCTTTTCTGTAACGGAGTAATCTATTTAATTACTCTCCCATTGTTACAATGCCGTTATTGTTACTGGGAAAGTACAGTGGCATGTTGCAATTCAGTTTTAATGAAGCACCACGGTGTCAGACATCTAGGCAGCGGGCAGCCCATCTCAGCTTTTTCATCCTGCATACAGCAGCAGGACAGTGGAGAGCGCATGGGAGAGCAGGGGTGGTGATGATTGGCTAAAAAGTTGGGTGGGCGGAGAGTTGGTTCAGCCAATGAGAGCCTAACAGGAAAAAACGTCATATCCCGTGCACCAAGCAGTATCAAAACAAACATGGCATCCGACAAGGAGAAGACCTCCACAGCTGCAATCTGCTCTGTTTTAAAAGACCTGGATATATTGTTGAAACCACAACAGGAAGAGGCTTTAAAACCATAAGTCTGTACCGTAATACATGCTGTTTTTGTCTGCTGGCTCACTTTAGGGAAAAATAACTGGTTGTCGCGCAATTTTCATCAGATCCGCTCATTCACAAGATAATCTATTTTCTTTGTTGTTAGATATTGATAGCTACTCTCTGTTGCGATATCATTTGGATCAGATGTAAGCAGTGTTGGACTTAATCTTTAAATCGAGCTAGAGCTTTTTCAGACAGTGATCTATTATAGTGTATGACTTCATCAACTTCTTTACTGATAAAATTCTAACAATTAGAAACGAAGCTAATGTCCGACCTGCAGGAGTGCTCAATCATTTTTTTTAAACAAAGCAGCTCCTGAAATAACCCCAACATGTAGCATTTATTTACAAAAGTTCACTCTAATTGATCTATCTGAACTGACCTCAATAGTTAGTGCTTCTAAACCAACAACCTGTCTTTTAGATTTAATCCCAACTCCACTATTTAAAGATGTTTTTTCCGCTAATTAGCGTAAATATGGTGAAATAGATGAACACATCTCGAGTAGGGATGCACCGAATATTCGGTGGCCGAATATATTTGGCCATATATTGCAAAAAAGCCACATTTGGCCTTCGGTTTAATGAGTTAAAAGCAAGGCCAAATAGTAGCATGTGACGCAATGACGCAATCAAACAGCATGCAGTGATTTTGAGTCGGAAAACTGTGTGCGCGTTGCTGCCGAACCAGAGCAGCAGGAGCAAAGCAGCAGCTCCTCCTTTCCGCACTCAAACACAACCAGACACTCTCCTTTCCGCTTACTGCTCTCCGTTGTCCGTCACAACAGTTGGACGCCATCCAATTCCACAACCGAGTCTGTTGTTAGCGCTCTTACCAACAAATCCTTAAACATCCCCATCATTTCCTCCTCAGTTGACACGCGATGTCGGGTCTCGCTGCATAGGCTGGTGTAGCATTAGCACAGAGTGCTAACAGCTGATATGTGTGAATAATGGCCGTGGCTCCAAGCAGTGACTCCCAACACGATCGGTATCAGAACAAGTAGTGCAGTTTGGGCGTCCAGTAGTGCAGTTTGCATTTACATATATGGCAATTAAGTATAATATATATTCTATATTAAACCGCAGTGTTGTTTTAGCTGTAAGATAATTGGAGAGGGATGAGCTCACATTCTAGGAGGCGTGTTAGGTGACATCACCTGCCAACGTGGGCGAAATCCAACTTGCCCGTTTGGAGCTGATTTTTTACAAAATGTGTAATAACAAAGGAGGGAGGAAACAGAACTTCACCTTTGGCCCTCTGAATGAGGCTAAAGGGATGTATATCACTGTAGCAAAACCATTATAAAGTGATTTTTTTTCATCACACCCCTTTAATGCACTTTAGCTTTTTTTTGGAATGTATGTTTTGTTTTATTTGAAGGGCTAATATAAATGAAAATATTGTTGTGCTTTTTTTGAATAGCAAAGGCTACTGGAATATCTAAAAAGTGTCAGAATATTCAATAAACATTTACTTTCTTTAAAAAAAACATGTCTAAAATGTATTCTAGGCTATTTATGCCTATTTAAAAAAAATAGTGAAAAACTTAACAACCGCATTCGATATTTGGTATTAGGCCAAGCGTTTACATTTTATTCGGCTTCGGCAACAAGTTTTCATTTCAGTGCATCCCTAATCTCTAGTAACAGTTTATGTGCCACAGGCCTTTAAAAGCACTGTAATCAAACCTCTCCTTAAAATACCAAGATAAAACCGAAGTGATTTTATTTAGTCCAAAACACCTCAGAGAAAAATTATCAGCGCAAATAGCGTGTCTGTCACCCAGCACCACAGTAAAAAATGTAGGCAATAATTTTTTACTGACTATCTTTTAACTCTCATATTAAACAAGTCACAAGGACAGCCTTCTTTCACCTCCATAATATCTTCAAAATCAGGAATATTTTAGCCCAAAGTGAGGCTGAAAAACTAATCCATGCATTTGTTACATCTAGATTAGATTATTTTAACTCCCTACTGTCAGGATGCCCTAATAACTCACTAAAAAGTCTCCAGGTAATTCAGAATGCTGCAGCAAGAATACTAACAGGAGAGAGCATATTTCTCCAGTGTTGGCTTCCCTTCATTAGCTTCTTGTAAAATCTAGAATAGAGTTTAAAATCATCCTGTTAGCATACAAAGCTCTACATGATCAAGCTCCTGCATATCTTAAAAACCTTTTTAGTGCCCTATCGGCCAGGAAGAACACTCCGCTCTCAGTCTGTTGATCTTCTTGAAGTTCCTAAAGTGTCCAGAAGTAGAACAGGAGGCAGAGCTTGTAGCTACCTCGCCTATGGAACCAGCTCCTAGTTTTAGTATGGGAGGCTGCTCCTCTCTCCACCTTCAAAAGTAAACTCAAAACCTACTTATTTGCTAAAGCGTATCCAGTATAATAGCAACAATCTAAAACGAACTTGGTCTCGTTGTTTTGGTCACAATCAATTTTTTTCTTCCCACTGTTGCTAAATACTTGTTCTTGTGGATCTTGTTGGGTTCTTTTTCTTACTATGGACTGTATATTTTGTTAAGCGCACTGAATGACTTTGTTGTAATTTGCGCTATATTAAGTTAAGTTGAGTTCATCTGCCCGGTCCTTGTCACTAGTGGCTTGGTCTTTCCCCGCCCCATGTCCATGACCAGAAATGTTCCTCAGTCCTCTCCAAATATCTCTGGTATTGCTCTGCTCCAGCGGCTCTGTAATTCCTCTGCAACCGAGTTAGTGCCGTTAGCTCTTCCATCTTGTTGGAGAGAGATCTTGCGTTCCCCATGATAACAGATGGTAAACATGGTTTATACCGTCTTTTCCGCTGTCGTCGTTTTACTTCAGCTTTATATAACATATATACAGTACATACATGACATATATATTAACAAATATACCACACACAAACTGTTCCACAGCCTTGTACCACTTGCTGACAAACTAAAGCTTTTTTTGTTGTCCGTGCATAGACCGACCTAAAATTTAATCGTCTAGTAAATTTTAGGTCTCGTAATTTTCACTAAATAGTTTCTGGATATTTTCTGGGAGAAGTTTATGTTGTGCTTTGATAACTATTTGAGTTCTTTGAAAAGCTACAATTTCTGCTAATATAAGTAATTTTGATTTAGTGATCAGTAATATCCTGCATTATGAACATTAGAAATTGCTTATTTTTTAAAGGTCCAATATCATGCAAATCAACTTTTTTGAGCTTTTAACCTTGATACAATGTTAATTCCTTCTCAGAAACACCCCCAAAGTATTATTGGGGTTCCTTCCTGCATCTCTGACAAATCCTTAATAACCCTACTCTCTGAGTCACCTTACAAACTAAATCATCGACCCCCTTTTCTAAACAGGATCTACCTATTTTCTTGTCACAGGCTACTATAGGATTTGTTTTCAGTAACTTTGAAGAGCATTCCTGAGTTTCAAACCCCTTTTTATTACCCCCTCTAAACAAAGAGTCTGGTCTTTGGAGAGAGCAGACGTGTTTTCATTCGCTCCGATAACACGACCTTGGCTACAGCTGAACAGCCTGAAAAATTGGGCCCAAGACTGAAGGAAAATGGTGAAAAAACCGCAGGGAGGCCCTTCAGAACCCAATTTGGGTTTGGAAGAGGTCAAGGCGATGATACGCGAGGGTCTACGAAACCTATCTGCCGAGATAAAGTCATTGGAAAAGACGCTGGAAAACCTACAAAGCGAAGCAAAGGTACTGAAAGAAAAGAATGAAAGAAATGCTGAAGAGATAAAATTGTTGAACGCCAGGGTTGAACAGCTTGGACAAAAGGAAAGAGAGAAAGATGTCATCATCACAGGCCTAAAGATAAAACCCAGGAGTTACGCGAGTGACGAAGAAACAAAATCGATTAAACAACAGGTCATTGACTACCTGGAGTCGAAGGACATTGTCCTGAACCCTGACAATATCAACTCCTGTGTCACGGTCCGATGTTGGTGTGGACCCAAATGCAAGGAGAGATGGAGGCAGGATGCATGAGTAGCGTTCTTGGAACCAGTCCATATTTATTCATCCAAAGTCCAAAATCAAAACTTAAATCCTAAACAGGGGAGCAGGAACAGGGAGCAAGACCAGACACGAGGAAGGCGACAACGAACCTGACAACATCACACACACACACAATGATCCCGCAGTCATACTGTGTCCAAGCACTCAGCTAAATAGTGGAGGAGGCCTGATTAGGAATTGGCCACACCTGGGTGAATCACCCACCAAGCACACAGACATCACTGGGAGGTGGAGCCACAAGCAGGAACACCTGAAACACAGACAAGACTCAGAATAAACAAAGACACAGAATAACAAAACACCCAACAGAACATGACATCCTGCCATCTCCTGCTAAAGAAAAATGATAACAGAGCTGTAAAAATAACCTTCACGAATATGAAATTCAAAGGAGAACTACTGAAGCAAGGAAGAAAGCTGAAGGAAACGAAGGTTGTTATTAATGAAAACCTGACAAAAAAAATGCAAGCATCGCATGGAAGGCACGCCAAATAAAAAAAGGAGGAAAGATTTTAAAGACGTGGACAAGGAACTGCAGAATTTACATCACACCACTGGGAGAAGAGAACGGAAAACCAATCCTCATCAAAACGATGGAAGACTTGGGAAAATACGAAGGATCCACCTAAACAACAACATTACTGATGGTAATCATGGATATGGACCCAGATCTATATAAACACTGGAAACAAAACTCAGACTGTGATTATTTTACGGAGACTGAATTAAAGGTGGAAACCAAGAGTAAAAAAGGTCTGTCATTTATTCATTTCAATTGCTAGGTGGTGGGGTGATTAAGGATTACATTAAATTTAAATTCAAAGTGTTTATTGTCATATGTGCAGTTAGAAACACGTTTTCTTGTACAATGAAATTACTACCTTGCTTATGAACTAAGATATAATAATGTGTTTATACAAGTTAAATCTAACAGTGGAAAATACAACACTGCCAATAGAACTAACAACAGCTGGATTAACCTTGATGTAGAGACAAAACAAGCTGCAAACTTGTGTGTCCAAAAGAGACATTCCCGAGTGGTGACACTATGGATGAAAAGGGAAAAAAACTTCCAAACACCTTCGAAAGAGGAACTATTCTTGCACTGGAGGAATGCTAACAACGTCTGGCAGGGAACAAGGCCAACACGAACAACGATAGAGAGGAGGAGGAATAAAAAAAAAAAAAGACAACACTGACTACAGATGAGAATACACAAAAAAGGACTGTTCAGAACAACTCAAGAATGTTTGACCAGAGAGACATGTAAACCCATGTAAATTTGCGATGGTAAAACAGGGGACCAGACCCAGATAAGCAAACTGCTTCTCTCGTCTCCTTTTTCGGCATGTACAAAAAAAAAAAAAAAAATGTAACCATGTCGGAAATAAACTGAATAAATAAATAAAAAATAAAAATAAATAAAGAGCAAAAAAACCAGATGAGTTTGTTCCCTGTTATCACTCACCTCATCTAAGACCAAAGCGAAACTTTTGCTCTGATGTTTAGATTCACAAGACTTCAAACTTTGATCTTTGACCCCTGTGGTGATAACTGTCCTCTGAACTTTGGGAGAAACCCCAGTTCTCCCTCTCGTTCCTCCCCCAGTGGTAAGCTTCTACTGAAAACAAAGAAACTTTAACTATGACTGAAAATCACAAAAGAAAACAATACTGTATTGATCTATGCAAGGAAGTTCTGATGAACTACGGCCGGGCCTGCGGAACGTCTCCGCGCCCAATAGTGCGTACCACCTTCCTGAGAATTCAGTGAAATGACACGGTTCCACCGAGTAAAACAAATGAAATTGTGTGACATAAAATTGTATTTTATGTTGGATTGCCTTTGAAACAATATATCACACGACTATGTTCCAATAAATTTAGAAAAAAAGTCTCTGAGGCGCTCTTGACATCCACTTATAGAATGTCCATGTTAAATTACAGCCCGATTAGACAAGCATTAACGGAGGATTAGTCATTTGAAGAAGTGTACTCTCATCTGACACTAACGGCTATGCTAATGGCAGTTCGGCATGACAAGATCGCTGCTTCCAACAGTGCATCCGAAACGTGTCCTTTTCGCTTTAGCTGGTGTTGGGCACAGAACCTCCTCACGGACATTTTGGAGGATTTAGAGAATCCTAAGTGTTGCAGAGCTAAAGATATCTCGGATTATGTAACGCTTCACTTCCGGGTCACGTACTTTGGCAAATCGGTAATGGAGAAAATGAATAAAGGTGTTCGTTTTCCATTTTTCGTTTTCTGTACCGAAGCAAAAGAGCTTGAATTTGAAAAACAAGGGTTTTTTCGTTTTTTTTCATTTTCGTTTTGGAAACAAATATCAAATAGTGAGTGTTTTTTTTTTCTTTTTTCATGTTTTTGTTACATAATGAAAAGCAAATGAACGAATGATACACGGACTAGCTTAGAACTGCATTTTATCACAATTTAATAACCACTGCTTTTGTTTATTATAGAATTATGAAAAAAGTTGAATTGCAATCTTTGATTCCTTTGAATTATTAAAACTGTGCGTATTAAAGTGTAGAGTTGGCTGTTACAATCCGCCTCCCTGGTTTATATAATTGGGTTTAGTCTAAAACTTAGACATATTTTCCTCTGTCGAAGAGAGAGCACCCGGGCTTTTTAAAGTCATATTAATAATCATAATTCATATTCTCATTCATATAACCCATTATTCATAGCCACCTACAGCTGCTTCTCCGCCCTCTTCTAAAAAATGAGTGGTCTGTTCCGAACTGACATCACAACATCTGAACCGCCCCCTCCAGGAAGTACCTGCTGCCGAAGCCACGCCTCCACAGTGAACATACACTGTAGTGTATGCACTATTTGTTCATGCGGAGGTGCACTCCGCTCATGTGGTTACCAGTGCATCTTGTGGTTCCACGCATTGGCGCAGTGATATGTGTAACCTGCCGTTCTAGTGGAAAGGAATATAACTATACTTTTTTGTCATAGTGTATATGTAAAGCTACAAATGTATTCTCTGCATTTAACCCCTCCCTGAGGAGGAGTGGGCACCAACGCTGTATAACGCCCAGGGAGCAGACACATTTTTAGTACCTGTTCTATTGCCTTGTATCTCCTTTGACTTGATCTGACGTGTTTGTGACACAATGCGATGCAGCGGTTGGACAAAACAAGTGATTATCTATATTATAATTCAAGGGAGGTCTGTGTGTGTGGATGTGTGTGTGTGTGTGGAGCAAATATCTCCCAGATGCGATGCCAGTTCGACCTGAAACTCGCTTGACGGGTTCCAAATACCCCGAGTGTGTGTATCTGTTATTTTGGAGTAATTTGGTCATTTCAAAATGTTTATTTTAATTTTATTTCACTTCTGGACGGCCCCGAAATGAAACCTATTCAACTTTTGACCTCAGGGTGTGAGGGGGCGCTAGCGTACCATCTATATCTATTTCACAGCACAGCTCACTTCCGGTGTGTGCATGAATTCCCGTGGACTTCTCTTTTCTCTTTTGAGGAAAAATACTTTTTTTTACTGTTCTTCATTTGGTGATGACATTTTGAAACGTTTATTTTCATGTTAGTTTGACCTAACGCTATTTAGACCGGACTAACCTCACCCGGAAGTTGTATAACGGACCACCATTTAGTCCGGTTACAGTCTGTGTCACGACACACGTCTGTAGCGTGGTAGTGAGCTCCCGTGGACTTCTCTTTTGAGGAAACATACTTTTTACTGTTTCTTATTTGGTGATAATGTTTCAAAACGTTTATTTTCATATTAGTTTGATTGTTCGCTAATTAGACCGGACAGAGCTCACCCGGAAGTTATTGACGGCAATGGCTGCTGTGTTGAAAGCTGCACATTTTTTCGCGGCGCGTGTGTGTGAGAACCAATTGAGTAGATTCGAGTCTCAGGTAGAGAGTCTCTCTCACACACACACACACACACACACACACACATCTGTTGGGCTTCACTATCGATCACCGTCTCCGTGACATGTGTGCAGGTATGTGAGTGTTGAGTGAATAACGGACCACCATTTAGTCCGGTTACAGTCTGTGTCAAGACACCCGTCCATAGGGTGGTATTGACTGTAGTGTTACGCTCTGAGTCAGATCTAAGTGTTTACATGTTACATAGTGAAGGTCACCTGATTACTGCAGCTTCTTTCACGACACACCTGCCACTACATCTAACTACTGACAATAGAGAAGTTTAGTGAAAGTTAGGCAGGTACACGTGGATGGACTGGTGCGTATGAATTTAGAATGGATTCCCGCCCAACACACACCAAACAACAAAAATATGAAAATGACTCAAAATACACAAAACTAAATATTTAAACAAAAAATAAACAAAAGACAACAGAAATTCAAAAAACTACACTAAAAAAAGATACAAAATGACTCCAGAATCACACTACAAATGCAACAAAAACAATAATTATACAAAAAAATATACAAATGACGTAAAACAAAAAAAAACTAAACAATATTTATACAGGAAGTACACAAAACAACAACAGAAATGCACAAAAATATACAGAAGGCTCCAAAAACACACAAAATGACTCCAAAAAACATATATTACAGAAAAATACACCAAACAACAAAAATATGAAAATGACTCAGTATACACAAAACTAAATATTTATACAAAAAATACACTAAAATGTCAACAGAAATGCACAAAACTACATTAAAAAAAAACACACACACAAAATGACTCCAGAATAACACTACAATGGCAACAACAAAAAATAATTAAAACAAAAAATATAAAAATTAGTAAAAAAATCAACACATTCATCATACGCATGTCTCATAGAATTAAACCAGAGAAATTGCACATGTGACACACCGAAATGTGTTGTCACATTTTGTATTTGTGTTTTGTTATTTAGAATGACTATTATACAAACATATCTGTATTTTTCTAAAATAAGTTAGTTTGAAGGTGTTTCTGAATTAACCAGCAGGGGGCAGCACCTCCCCTACTGAGCGGACTGTCTACTCTCTTTTCTTCTGCTCTCTGCTTCAGTCTGGCAGAGGCAAGAGAGCGATGAACAGCTACAGTCGGCTCAGTGTGTTTCTTTGTCTTTTACAGGTTAGTAACTGAAGTTTAAAACATAGAACGTTCATAATATGATTCATATGTAATCATAGTACATGTCTTACTGGTTTTATAACCCTGTGCTCAGTTTATGCGTGTAGAGAAAGTACTTAAGGTTAAGAGTGCCAGCATGCTAAGTGCAGTGCCTCGTGTATGACTGTTAACTTTTAGTTTTACTATTTGTTTTAGATTTTAGTTGGTTAAAACCACTCCTGAAACGGTGTGAAGTATAGAAATAGATAAGGAATCCTGTTCATGTAATAAATTAAGACTTTGGCATCAGATACATGTTATATGTTTATCCAGTACTTCTGTCAGTTGATATGGGTTTTTCCCATTGAGAATATTGCACAGTAGCAAAAATGCTAATTTAGGTAATTTTACCATAATGATCTGGTGGTTATATTGATGATGTTGAACAGTGGGATGGGATTTAATATGTTGTGTCGTATCAAAGTGTTTAAACTGCACTTAAGTAAATAACATTTATTGTGTTCTGGTATTTAGACATTTGTTTAATAAAAAGAGTCTGGCAGAGGCAAGAGAGCGATGAACAGCTACAGTCGGCTCAGTGTGTTTCTTTGTCTTTTACAGACATCATTTAAGCTGTTTCCAGGTGCCGCCCCGTACCTGTTACACACACGTTATTTTACTTTGCACCTGCAAATATACCCCTTAATAATGCTACAGAGTATGTTGTTATTATGCCCGTAATTGACAACTCTCCTTAAGCGCCCACTATATGGATGCATACTTCCGACGGGCACTGTACTAGTCACCTTAAATGCACTTTTCGTGTAGTTAGAAGAGAGAATATGTATATTGCATTAAATGAATATCATGTGAAGCAGTCAATACACCTCACTATCACTACTGAATTTTTCTTTTGGCTGTTCCATTTTGAGGGAGCTAATAGTGATTTGTTTACACAGTTAATTTGATGACTATGAAACTTGGGAACATATTTTGTTAAAATTTGAAACTGTAAGATTTGTGTGAATAAGTCATGGTAAAGTTTGTCATTAAGACTATTTCTAATATGCATATCTTCATTATAATGTCCCTCTGCTTTCAGTTTCAGAGGACTGCTGACCCCGCCTTCATCCCACAAGTTCCCACCGTCCACCAGAGCTTTTGTGTATTTCAACCAATCTCTCCTGAAGAGGCTCTTGAAGAAGAAAACATTCTTAAATCTATTGCATGGCCAAAAACTTCATCCATGACCTCTTTGAAAAAAAGCAGTAATCCAAAATGCAGCAAGTTCACTATTCTCCCAAAGATGGGGGGAGGACAGTGGTACATAGGGGATCAGCTGGAGGTCAGCATCATAATGAAGGACTACAACTGTCATCCCAAGACCTCAGGAGGAGACTTTTTAGTCGCTTCGCTAAAGAATCAAAATCTGCAAGCAGGTGTGAGCGGGCAGGTGATTGATCATCTCAATGGCAGCTACACCGCTGTCTTCCTTTTAGTCTGGGAAGGACAAGCTGATGTTGAGGTAATACAATCAGTTACCGCACTAACTGTGGTGCTGTTTGTGTTGAAATGAGCCTTTGATCAATATGTTTTATTCTGAGCATGTTTGCAAAGGAATTTTATATTGTTGAGAAATTAATTTATTGACAAACTTTTTCTCTAAATGTTTTTTATAATGTTTCAAAGCTGCATTATGTACTTATTTCAGCGTTATTTGGTCAAAAATCAATAATAACCTTTTAACATATTGTAATTTAAATATTTCTGGGAGGATACTGGACCTCTGCTCCTTCTCCTGGCTCTGTGTTGGAGCTTTAGAAATCCAGGAGCATGACATTTCTTTTCAGCCAATCAGAGATCATTTTACAAACAGATGAGCTGTTTTGGGGCGTTGCTATTGACTGGCCGACTAAAGTCGATGCGCGTTCACATTGTATCTCTAGTAAAAGTGCAATGGCAGATGTCCCAGCAGGAAAAGTCCACATCTCAGCGTAAGACACAATGGTTACACAGCAAAGCAAACTGAAAAAGCGAGACTGACGTGGAGAAGCAACAGTTTAAAGTCCCAAACATACTCTGGCAGAACGGACTCCACGGAGGTTTGCGCAGACTCAAAGTACATACGAGTGTCAGAGTGAGAGTGGTAACAGACATAATAAAAGAGAAGTATATTCAAGGTTGAGAGAACATGCACAATTCATTTGCCGTCTGGATGCGGAATGGGTCTCTTCTGACCTGCAGCTGGGAATGTTGAGGAGGAGGGGCTCACGGCAGCAGCCGCGGCAACTACAGAGTGATACGTGTTTTCATGTCAGTTATCATCATGTAAAGAGCATCAGAAAACTCTCCAATAACTCAAGGTAAAGTCCCTACATTTGTCAATAGTCTCTTGAGAAAAAAAGTTCCTAAGTGCCTCATAGTTGTGCGCGTTCATGAGGATGCCGGTGAATTTGAAACAAGGAGGGGGAGCTTGGTTGAGTCAATACAAGTCTCACAATTCTACATACTGCAACTTTAAGTAAGACATTCTTTTAACATCTATGTATTCTGCTATTAGCTTCATTGTCAATTTTTTAATCTTATACTAAACTGGACCATGTAAACTGTTTCAGATCAAAATATTTCTTTTTTAAGGTGATTCTGGTTCATTCCAGCGAGGCTGTCACAGTGCTGAAAAGGCTGAATCGGGAGAATCCTGACAGAGTTTCCTTCAAAAGTGTTTTTCGTTTAGGCTCAGTTGCTGAAAGTACAGTATGCAACATATGCTTACAACCTACAGTGCAGCCAGTGTGCAACTTCACTGATGTCCGCACAGGTGAGCCCTGGTTCTGTCTGAAGCCCAAAAATCTTAGCTGTGATACCAGGATCCAACATTCCAAGGGTGATTACCTTCTCCCCCTCAAAACACAGGAGGATAAACCTTTTATGGCGTAGGTGTACATGCTTAAAATTTTTCAAACTACGACCAAATTTGTGCTTCTGATGTGTGAAACAAATGTCTTTTCGTGTTTTGTTACAGAAAAATCAACTTGAAAGTTCCTGTTCAGTCTTCTGGATCTTCAAGTGTCACTGTGTATCAAAAAAGTAAAGGTACAACAAATACAGTATTAACTCTTAATGTACTAGTGGCAGAATAGACTCAGTGACAATTTTCTTAAAACTAAATGTTTTAAAACATTAGTAGCATGAGAGTATAAGTTGATATTTATTAGCCAAAGATGAACTACTCAAGTCTTCCATCATATTACACCACACTAGATGGTGCATTTGCTAGTAACGTTATCTTTCAGTGCAGTGATCATGGGTTCAATGTCCCATTGGTGGTCCACAAACTACTGTCCTTCCTACTTTTGTTAAGTTTGGCTAGGGTCACCAGGCCCTTTTTGTTTCTTTGAGTTGTTTCAGATGCTACTCTTTAGGAACTTTGTTTTAGTAAACATGTTTGAATCCATCATATTGTTTTGACTTTGCCCTTCAAACCTGTGACTGACCTCCTCGAAGGGGACATAACATAATCTTAGCGGAGGGCTAAAGAGAAACTTTGCTCAGATCTTTTTTTTTGTAGACTGTCTGGGTTGCCGGCCAAATTGAATACAAACTTAGTGGTTTGATGTTCAGTCTTCATTTTTAAATCCTTTACCAGATCAACCAACTGATAACAACAGCAACAGCATTTTCAGACCATCTGGCTTCTATTACAAAGGTGTGTGGGAATCGCTTGGCAGTAAACAAATTTACAAATTTGACGCTGCATCCATCATTCAGTGTCTGAGAAGGAAGATGGTCCACCTGTATGGAGACTCTACTGTGAGGCAGTGGTTTGATTATCTCACAAAAATAGGAGGTAATTACACCTTTCTAAAACCTGCTCATATAGTATTTATATTTAACTCTTTTTTTATCTCCCTTTATTGCTTCTAGGTCTCGAGGAGTTTAACCCTCAGACTCAAAAGACAACCGGTCCAAGGTTGTCCCTGGACCTTAAAAACAGAATCCTTGTCACATACGACTGTCATGGACCTCCTCTTTAATACAAATCTATCGCAACTAGTCAGTTACATTACAATGCCAACAAACTTGATAGTATAATGGGAGGTTCCAACACTGTCGTAGCTCTTAGCGTCTGGGCACACTTTGGGAATTTTCCCTTGGAAATTTACATCCGGCGACTATTGAGCATCCGCAGGGCAGTGCTGAGATTGTTAACGAGAGCTCCAGATACTCTGGTAGTGATAAGAGGTGGAAACCCAAGAGCTCTGTCATTATCGATCTCAATTTTCAACAGTAACTGGTACTCACTTCAGTGCAACAAGGCACTTAAAGCGATGTTTCAGGGCATGAATGTTCACCTTGTGGATGCCTGGGAGATGACACTAGCTCATTCCCTACCTCATAATATTCACCCACCACCTCCAATCATCAAAAATATGGTTAATGTTCTTTGCCTGAAAATGCACAACTCGAAGTAATTTATTATTGTTGGTAAGGGAATTTCAACTTTAGTGATGAATATTTAAAAACATATTGGTGCTGGTATATTTTTGTACTATGTATTAGTAGTAAAGTTAACATTTTTTTTACATTTTTTTAACGTTTTTTTTTTTTTTTTCTCTGTTAAGAAATCAAAAGCTAGAATCGTTTTTTCTGTCTGCATCTGTCAACTTACTTTTGGACCACAGGAAGAGTGACCTTTTACTAATATTTAAGCATGTTTTTGTTTTGCAAACAACTGTTACAGTGGCCACCACCTAAGGTAATACGCTTTATTACGTAATTCAAGAAGTGTTACACTTGTGTGGGCAGAAAAGTTAAGGTTAGGGAGTAAAAATCAAGGAATGGAGAAGAAAGGGGTAGTAGTATAAGAAGAGCTGTTAGTAAATCATTTAGATATGTTTACTACTGGATTTGAGTGTACTGTGCCAGTGGAATGACATTTACTCTGAGATCAATCCAAAGAATGAATCACGAGCTTATTTGCTATGTGGACAAAAATGAACATAGGGCCAGTGTGACTGTGACTGTGTCTGTGAGTGGCTTTGGGCTGGAGAAGGGTCTTCTACTGTATTAAATAAGGAATTCTCTTCCATACAATAAAAAAATTAAAAGACCTTGTCACGGCAAATTTGCGGTTGACCTCATTTGGAGACATGATTGGAGCCCTGGTTGAATGATGGAGTCCAGTCAAAGTATGATGATTTTATAAAAAAAAGGGTTTATTATAAACATAATAATATAGGAAGGAAAGGCGGCCAGGTACTAAGCAGAATGGTCCAAAAGGTCATGTACTCGGCTCAGGATATACAGGACTGGCCAACAGTTTCACAGTTTAAGCTTTATACAGATATGGAAAAAGTCCCAACCCTGAAGGGAGGAGAAGGAAGGTCAGATGCCCTTGATAGTGTGTGTGCGTGTATATCTGTATGTGAGTTTGAGTTTGGCCTTGAAGGTTCAGGCCGGGGTTCTTATCTGTGTGTTAACATGACTCAGCTGTTCAAAAGTGCAAAGAGTAATGCATTCATCATGTATTAAAACATGACAAATTGTACACATGAACACACATTTGATGATATGATGATGAATATAATAATTGCCATAACAACCTGTATAAAGATACAACTAGTTTGTTTTTTTTTTAATTATTATTATTAAAGAACACCATTTCAAAATAAAGTGCATGAGAACAAGACATGGTGTGGCTAACCTGGATAACTTTAATAAAATACATATCAAGGATGTCAATTCGATGAGGTAAATACTTGTGTCAATACATCCAATGTGTCAGGCGCACGGGAGACCAGAGTTGGCGCCAGGCAGTATTAAAAAGGGGCATTAAGAAAACTTCAGGGGGCACAAAAACGCTCCGCTCTGAGTTGCACGCAACCCCCCAAAATCTGCGCACTTCTGAGCGGGTGGGTTCACTGTTGTATTTCTTAGTATAATATATAGATATAAGAGATGGGAGGCACTCATGCATCTCGTGTCTTTATTAACAATGTGACAACGTGCCGTCAAGCAGCCAACAACATGCTTTAGATTCACTAACTTAACAATGTCAGAAAAAAATGCTACTAGAGCTTAGCCTCATGCCTTATCACTTTTTCACATTACATAACTTTATCAGTAACTGATCATAACTTCACAAAATCTAATCTACAGGGTAGTGGGTGGACTACCACGCCTTGATAGAACGGGTAGGGGATTATTCTGCCTCACGTTGCACCACGTTCTCTCCTCACTAAAAAGTTAACTTAACTGTGGGCTTCACAACGTGCCCTGATTGTGTTGTCACAACACTGGGTGATGATGTCACACCGGCAGTCTCTGAGTCGACAGGTACAGGAGTGATATCGCTGCTGTCCTGCAGAGGCGAACGTTTCTCCAGCCGAGCCGCTGTTTGTTCGTTGTTGACAAGCTGCAAGTGTCTACGGTTTCTCGTCACTTCTCCGTGTGGCGTTCTCACTATGAACAATCGTTGAGTATGGTTTGAAGCGTGGATGACTCCAGTCTGTGTCCATGTTTTTTCTATATATCGGTCTTGAGTCGTACCTTGTCACCATTGTAAAGAGTAGGAAGTGGCTTCGCTGAGTGCTTCCTGTTGAAGACGCTTTCATTGGTTAGCTTGGCTCTGGCGTCGTTCCTCCTGACAGTTGACAAATCCGGCCAAGCCGGCCTCAGCTGGTGGTTGAGCTTAGGGACCGTCGTTCTCAGCCTCCTTCCCATGAGTGTCTCTGTAGCACAGGAGAGGGAGCTGGGGCTCTGGCTGTATCAGTATGCTTTTTGTGGTTCTCACAGCTCGCTCTGCCATGCCATTAGCCTGTGGATAGTACGGACTCGATGTTGTATGACATAAAGTCTCGAAACAGTTGAGAACTGAAATGTGGGCCATAATCGGTTATCAGCTATTCAAGGTTCCCAAATCATGCAAATATACTGAGTAGCTTTCCTATGACAGCTTCGCTTGTGGTTTTGGTGAGATTCAGTAATTCTAGCCATCTTGTAACCATATGGAAGTTTTGGCCTTTAAACTTGCACAGATCAGCCGCTAGCTTAGCATTTTTCAACAACTCACTAATTTCAAAATTTAAATACACTATTTCTACCTTTGTTTTTCTGTATGCATGTCATTTGCTTTGTATTTAATAAAATTGTTTCTCTAACAGTTGGTTAAATCTACCCATTTATACTGTATATAATGCACATGCAGGATAATGTGTAACAATAATCAGTAAAATTAACTGTAAACACATTTTTTAGAACTAAATATAAGGTTATGCTGTGAATAGAAAGAAAGGAAGACGAGCCAGATAATTCTAAACTTTAGCACATAATACAATCATAACTTTTAATCATAAATATGATTCTTCAAAATGACAAACTTTGATGTCTTTATTGTCACACAATATTTAAGCTTCCATTGAATAATTTACATTTAAAAAAAAAATTCACAGATTGTGACATTGATATCTCAATGTGTGACGCTAACATTACTGCAGCCCTGTACATTATTGTTGTCCTGTTAAATTCTCTTTATACAAAGACTTAAAAACAATCTGAAATTAGTGGTGACTCAAGTAAATCACCTTTATTATGCATTATGGTGACGTAATGCCATATGTGTGTTATAAATTAACGTGATGATGTATTTGTCTGTGGGAACCGAGTTGAGCTGGTGATCACGTCAGTGTTGGCATCATGGAGGGGCATTCATGGGCAGTGCCCCCCCAGCTGACCTACTGTGCTCCCCCACACACACACACACCCTTCCCGGCCACTACAGGGGAGCTTTTTATTAATCAAAGATATCTGATTGGCTATCAACTGACTGTGTCCATTCACTGACAGCGGACGGGAGTCTGCTCCATAGATATAATATACTGTGGTGTAATTGTTTAACGTTTGTGCTATTGAACGTACCCGAGAGCTGTTGTAATGTGTATATGTCTATGGCCTGCACGTTGCTGCTTTGCGACAAAGCTAGAGCGCTAAATTCAGACAGAGAGCAGGAAACCTGAGAATCTGCCGTCTGAAATCATCAAAATGCCCATATTTTGTGTAGTTTACAGCTGCTCCAATTGTTCTAACCGAGAAAAGGAAAATAGATTTTATAGGGTACTGAAGATTGTCGTTCACAAGGGTGAGAAATGTAAAAAGCTCACAGAACAACGCCGTAAAAAGTGGATTTTAAACCTACGTCTGTGGTCGGGAGGAACAGAGTCTGCTGATGCTGTAGCAACCACTTCATAAGGTATGTTAGCGAGCTAACTTTGTTTTTGTGGTTGTGTTTATATAGCATTAGGAATCCGTGTACTCTTCGTTCTTTGGTTATTCAGTTTTAAAACCAAGTCAAAATAACAACTAAACAGTGTGGTTGTTTTGTTTTTTCTGATTTAAAACCAAAACAGAAATACAGAAAAAACAAAAACCAGATTTTTTTTTTTTTTTAAACTTGTTCTGTTTGTGTGATATTTATGGAGAAATTAGAGTGAGAACTGAAGTCCACGACACCTCGTTTCCCTCCCTAGGTCCTGTACCAAGTCTCCTCACACGATAGGACTGTTTAGGATTTATTTCAGCAGTTTTCTGGTCCTGCTCATGTTTTTCATTCAGTCTGTGGATGTTTTAGCTCTTAAAAATCAGCTCACGCTGTAGTTTTGTTACGCGGTGTTATGGTCCAAAGAGTATCCAGATACACTGGTGTCTGGCTATTAACTGTGAGGCTGGTGTGAGGAACAATAGGTGTTAGAATTTCTACAATTTGACACTTTTGCAAAAAAAATTAGAGCTTTTTTTAGGGTAGTAAAAAAAATATATTTTGCACGTTATAAATACCGCTAAGAACAGCCGTCAACACACACGGAAGTTGATCATAAGAAATGAGATGCAACAGTAGATTTATTACACCGATTTATTACACCACATATGGGCATGTTTTACATAACATCCATTTTTTGGTTTTGATTTATTTATATATTGATATCATTTCAATTCACCAGTAATGTGACTTTTGCATTGCTTCTTTTTATGTCCGGACCGGGAGCAAAAGTATCTGGATGCTATTTGGACCATAACGCTGTCTGGTAAAGTTGGCAGATATTCACAGATTCAGACTTCCAGCATCAATAACTCTTTAACACAAATGACACCTCTGCCATTGGTGTGAGGTGGACAACATGATACAAGATAATTTTTTATCAAACGCAGCAGAAGAAAATTAGTCTGTGGGTTACTTTGTGTGTTGAGATTAAAACATATAGCTGCCATCCTAGTTTCCCTTGAATATCCAAATATCACACAAACAGAACCAGATGTAATTTTAAAACAGAAAAACGCTGCTTGTTTGGTTTGTAAACCGAAAAACCAACCCGTTTTTTCAATTTTTGCAGGGGTGGGGGTTAGATGCTACTCGAAACAGTGTTTTTGAGCCCCCCGCAGTTTTCTTAATGCCCCCATAGTTAATGCTGCCTGACGCCGACTCTAAGCTGTTAGCAGGTTGACAGCAGACAGCCAACTGTAGATCAAACAAGTAACAAAGCCAATCACAGCTCCGCTGCACAACTGTCCTAGGGGTGCTGATCAAAGCACACCTAATCATTACTCTTAGTAAAAAATAAATATTAGATTTACAACAATAAGTGACACAATTAGCAAATCAAATGTTTTGTTTCATACATTTATCTCCAGAAACGGAACGCTGAATAAAGTGTTACAGTTTTTGAAATATTGTTCATTTTACCTGTCAGTAGCGCTAGTGTGGTACTAATACATTAGGTTGTTCGATCAACCTTGCTGTACCTTTATTTTGTTGATACACAGTGACACTTGAAGATCCAGAAGACTGAACAGGGACTCTCAAGTTGATTTTCCTAAAACATGGTAAGGTAAGACAAATTTATTTGTATAGTGCATTTCCCACAAGTAAATTAAACGTGTGTCACATTTTTAACAGTGCACAATTTAGAAAAATCTAAAAATGAACAATAAAAACAATAATCAGTTTAAAATGACCAATATAATTAATAAAAATATCTCTCTAAGTCAGAGGTCTGCAACCTTTACTCTAAATGGTGCTATTTTGCCTCATCTTGCCTGGATTAAAGTCCACCTGGAGCCGAAAAAAAAACCTTCTCAATGAAGACAATACAGTGTATAAAATTCTATACAGTTAAAATAATATTGAATAATTTTATGAGTTAATGGATTTGAAGGGCTACAAAACATAACTTAAATTTGATAACACAGAATCATGTTGGTCAACACATGTTAATTGCTAATATCAAGCATGCATATTAAGGTGGCATGTTGGCAATTAAATACATCTTTCCCCACACAAATACAATTTCTATTTTCTTCCAAAATAATCTTTTTGTTAGCTTGGCTATCTTACAAGGATTTAAAACTTAAGGTTAGCCACAGGTGCAAGGAAAGTTGATGGTCAGTAGAGGTTGTAGGAGTTGAAGTAGGAAGGAGTTATTGCACAATGTGATTTTTTTTTAGGTTAACCAATTGTTTTATCATAATTCTTTTTAACGTTAATGTCATTAATCATCAACACCCTCTGTAAGAATTAACAATTTTTTTTTTTTTTTTTTTTTTTTTTTTTTTTTTTTTAAAAAAAGCTACAAAGAGCCATTGCAAAAGAGTCAAAGAGCCACATGATGCTCCAGAGCCGCAGCTTTTAGACCCCTGCTCTAAGTCATCAGCAGTAGAGAAAATGAGTGCCTTTAACTTGGATTTTGAAATAATCATGGATGCTGAATTCAGCTCTGCTGCAGTTTGTTCCACTTTCTGGCAGCATAACAACTAAAAGACATTTCAATATTGAAATGTGTCGCAAAAGATCTATGGAAACACTTTTCCGCAATTACATGACCACTGCTCTCCGAGTAAACATGATGCGGTATGTGTAGTCAGAAAAGGAGATGGGGACATTTCTTAGCAATATACTTAAAAAAGTGCAAAAATCTGTAATGGAAACCCAGCTTATAAGATCATAGTCATCTGGTTCAGTAATAGATACAGATGTACTGTTTATCTGACACAAAGCCGTCCAAATTGACAATTTTAAAGAAGTTTGATGGCATCGTATCAAACTGATGGTTTTGCTGCTGTCATTTTAGAATAAACTGTATTAAACTTTGACATTGTAGTTGACAACAATAAATTCATTGCAAATTCATTGCATTTATCAGTTGACTGTATTTAAGGAGCAATCTGATCTGGGGGGTTTGTGAGCTTTCCAATCAGAGAGAATAATGTCTGAGAGCTGTTGATAATTTTTAGCAATAACTTTAGAGAAGTATTGCTGTGTCGCTTTGAATAACCCATTGACGTGCAATGTCAAGAGTTGGCAAGAGGGCGTTTTGAAGTATTTACAGTTTCTGGAAAGTGTGTTTAATATTTCTAATAATGTCACACACATGGATACCAAATAATATTTCAAGAAGATATGCCAATTTGAATGTTGACAGTCTCCAAAATATTTTAAGAAATCAGGCCTCAACGTTTCTGTGGGTTTCTCACCTACCTGAGCAGCCAGCTGGTGGGAAATAACAGTAGCTGTACATTTGTATTACTTTGCATTAACCCAACAGCATTGGTCGTCAATAGATGTTTCAATCATTTAAATATGATTCACATCCACAGTTAATGTCTTTGTCTTCATTTGTGTTTAATCAAAGCGCAGTGGGAGCATTCATTCAAAAACTCTTTCATTTTAAGGAGCCAAACTCTATTTCTCGCATTTCCTCGGATGAGCTGATGTGTGATCATCTTGTTTGAGTCAATGTGCTGCTGCAGTAGAGAAATAATGGAATATGTGTGAAATTGAGTATTTCTGTGGTCAGAAAAGAAATAAAGAGGGAAAGAAAGCTATTTGTGTTCCTGCAGCCAGCAAATCCTGGTGAGTATTTCCACCAGCTAAACTGTAGTTGTGAATTAACTCTGCTGCTGCTATGATAAAAACACACTCCCTGCAGCAGAGTTTGTCCGACTCCTAATCAGAATAGATGCTTAGGTAGCCACGTGTTTTACTTTAACGGCCGGTTTATTGGCCGAAACTAATAACAATAGCCAAAGAATGTTTGTCAGCTGTGGACTTCCCTTCCCCTGAAAAACGGAAGTCTCCTTGCTCTAAAACAAATCATTTTAACGTTTTAAAACATTCAAGACTTTTCTTGTTTAAACATGGAGTGCTTTCTTTTTGTCTTAAACTAGCATATTTAGCAAATAAAAGGAAATCACAATTTTCAGGAAATAAAGGTTTATGTGCCTTTTCTCCATTTCTCTCATGTTGACTTGTTCGTGGATTTGCCATGGTGCGTCAAATATCTCAACATCACAATCACAAATTATGTAGTCTTTAACTAAACTGAAAACATGATACTCACTTTTTAAAAAGCTTGTTCTCCTGGTTTGTGAGAGGGTGAAGATATCCACCTTTGGAATGTTCGATCCTGGTATTACAGCTCAGGTTTTTGGGTTTCAGGCAGAACCAGGGATACAAAATACAGTAAGCAAAACAAACTGTGAGCCAGATAACAATGTTAAAGTTTTCAATAAAGTGAAAAAAATAAAAAAATGCTTCAATGTCACTGACCGATCTTTTTTTTTTTTAGAAAAAGCCTGTTTTCTCAGCTTTTTGCTCTGAAACTGGCGATTTGTGTAAAATCTCTTCAACTGCTAATTACGGAAGAACTAAACAAGCTAGAAATAATTTTTTGATGAAAGTAGAGACTTTAATCTTTCAGAGTCTGGTGTCAGATTTCAGATTGTCATAGTACAAAATATTTAGTGGGTCTTTAAAAATCAGTCAAAATGCTTTTAAATGGCTGGCACTAAGGAATGTAGAAATTCTGAAAATGCCTGGCACTGAATGAGTTAAGCAGCACTGATATGTGTCCTTGTTTACAGAGAAGTTGATGATACTAGCACTGAAATTAGTATTTTCTGCATTGACTTTGTTTTTAATGATTTAAATTAATTTGCACAAACATTAACAATATTTTGGTGGAGCAATATTTTGTATCAGACTTTCCTTAAAAACCTAAACATAACACAAGGACATTGGACTAGTTGTGGTCAGTGTGTGTTAAGAAGAGCCAATGTGCCGTATACACTTTGTTTTACTTGGCTGTCATTCATGTGAAATTGATTGACATTGTTTTGTAATTCCTGTGAAATGGATTCAGTGCATAGATAAATTCTGAATTTCTTCAGTGACAGTTATTGTGATGTATCGTGGATTAATTTTTCTGTGATATATTGATTATTGCAATAATATCATTATTGCGGGCAAAAAAAATGATTTTGATATATCGCATCGCAAGGTACCTGGCGATACCCAGCACTATAATTCAGTATGCTTTATATACGTCTGCTATATGTTGCCACCTCTAAAAAATTCCTTTCCTCTTGCCATCTCAATGATTTTTTTCTAGATCCGCCCCTGACCCCAACCCTGGTTTCAAGTGTGCTTGTTGAGCACACACAAAACAGAGTCTGTAAGATGCGTGTGACACTTTAAACGCACTTCAACTTTGAGCACCAACACTTTCTGTATCACCCAACTTCCGCACCGGGCCCATTTGTTGGGCCCTCGCCGGTAAGTCCAGCTGCTGTTCACCCTGTCCTGTGCTTACTCTGAGAAGCAACTCTATCTCAACGTTGTGGGCTCTGGTTAGGAGCCCCTGCGTGTAAGTCCCGTGCCCTCTCTGCTCACCTATTGTCACGGCATGCCAGCCATTTCACCATGTCACATTTTAAAACTTTTTTAGCCCTGTACTGGCCTTCTGTTTTTCTCTGTCTCTCATCCACTGCAAACAATATATGGCTCCACTCACCTCTGGCTGCCATAGCTGCACTCGCCTCGCTGAGAAGATCGCAGAGCTGGAACATCGTACATCCACATTGCATCGGATCCGTGAAGCCGAGCAGCAAATGGACACAGTCATCTTTGGTCCCGGACAACCAGGGTCTCCGTCTTTCACCGGTTCTGTGCCGTCACTGCCACTGGGGCCGCTTCGCCTCCGGACACCACCGCTCCTGGTCCAACGATTGGAGTCCACTTGCCGCCGCCTCCAAATCCCGATGACACCAGAACCCGGCTCGGGGCCAAACCCAAGTTCATCTCCACTCCACGTGACCATCCGCCGTGGTCCCTGGTCCCGCACAGCAGGAGAAACACACGTCCGCCTCACACACCGCATCACAAAATCCAGCATGAAAACAAATTTGATATCCTCAATCTATCGGAATTCCCTTTTCTTGCTGCGCCATCCACTATGCAGTCCGAATCCCCTCCTTCGATCCCTCCTTCAGTAAATCCTGAGCATTCCTCTTCCTCTGTGGCTCGCCGCCTTTCCGTGCCTCAGTTCACTCCGGCCCCGCAGCGCACACATGACTTCCCTGCCTGCTCTTCTCCTCCGGTCTCACCGTCGCCTTCAATATTTCCCACTCCTCCGTCACCCATCCTGGCAACCCCACTTCACCCACTTTTTCCCCCGACCATTCTAATTGTGGGCGACTCCATTACAACAAACATCCGCTTCTTCAATGCAGTCACACACTGTTTTCCTGGCGCCACCGTCCCTGTCATCCTCGATAAACTTCCCAGTCTTCTTCACTCACTACCACCGTCTGTCCATAGAATCATTGTCCACGTCAGCTGCGTTGATGCATCCCGTCGGCAGTCAGAAATCACCAAAACACACTTTACCAAACTCCTTCACTATCTCTCCACCTGTGGTAAATCCATATTCATCAGCGGCCCACTCTCCCCACTGCGGAATGGGAATTTTCAGCCACATCCTCAGCCTCCATACCTGGCTCCAAAAAACCTGCAGAGCTCAACATGTGGGCTACATTGACAATTTTAATCTCTTCTGGGGTCGGACATCATTTTTTAATCCTGATGGTTTTCACCTTAATAAACTGGGCAGTAGTATTTTAATAGCCAATCTTCAGCACACCATCCAGCATTTCCCACATGATTGACTATTTACAAAACACACACCGTCTCCTTCACCTTACTCTACTTTGCCCCACCAAAGTGCCTGCTCCTGCCACAGCTCCCCCTACAGGCTCCACCCGTTACTAAATTCTTCTGCTCACACCTTTCTCATTCAGTCCATAATCGCAGCCAGACCCCCTAAACCCTACAAAAATGACACTAAACGCATAAAACGGCCCAATCCCATTCTCTGTCCACTCCCTCGTTCCTCACAGCCACCCTCAGTGCTGAAAATACTGAAACTGGCTCTCCTTAACACTCGTTCACTGAACAATAAAGCACTCATCCTACATGAATTCATAACTGACAATAACCTGGACTTCCTCTGCATCACTGAAACCTCTCTTCTCCACCGACAACAAACTCCTCAAACCCTGTGACAACATTTCCCACTTATTTAACACAGACAAATGCAACTCCTTCCTATCATTCTTCCAATCAAAAATTAACACCTTCTACAGTTCCTTAAATATTTCTCTCACTCCCGCTGACTCCTGACCTGCCTCCGCCCCTCTTATCACTTGTTCTCTTTCCAAATTCACACCTGTCCACTCAGTTGAACTGTTCAAAATCCTCTCCACCATGAAAACCTCTACCTGCGTACTTGACCCTGTCCCATCCACCTTTGTTAAGCACTGTTTCGCCACCATCTCCCATCTCATCTCAAAAATCATCAACTCCTCCCTCACCTTTCCCTCCGTCCCTTCATCACTGAAACTGGCTGCCGTAACCCCCGTCATCAAGAAACCTGGTCTCAACCCCGAAATCATGAGCTACTTCCGACACATCTCCAACCTCCCCTTCCTGTCAAAAGTTCTGGAACGCGTTGTTGCCTCACAAATCACATCTCATCTCAACAATAATCACCTTTTCGAACAATTTCAATCTGGATTCTGCACTAAACACAGCACTGAAACAGCCCTCGTCAAAGTCACTAACGATCTCCTCCTCTCATCTGACTCCGGCCTACTCTCAATTCTCGTTCTTCTTGATCTCACTGCTGCTTTCGACATCATCAACCACTCCATCCTACTTTCCCGCTTAAAATCCCTCATCAATATCACTGGCGATGCCCTCACCAGGATACAGTCCTACCTCACTAACAGAAAACAATTTATCTTCATCAACAACTGCTCCTCCTCCACTGCCCCCCTGTCCCAAGGAGTCCCCCAGGGCTCTGTGCTTGGTCCTCTCTTCTTCACCATCTACCTCCTCCCCCTCGGTAAATTATTCGTCGCCATGATCTCCGTTTTCACTGTTACGTCGACGACGTCCAATTATACATCTCCACCAAGTCTATCACCCATGAAACCCACTTCACACATTCAAACTGTCTTTCTGATATCAAAACATCACCCCTGTCCTCCAAAACCTCCATTGGCTCCCCGTTCCTCAGCGCATCGAATTCAAACTCCTCCTTCTCACCTACAAAGCCCTCAATAATCAGGCCCCCTCCTACCTCACAGATCTGCTCCACCCCTATACTCCCTCCCGCAGCTTCCGCTCATCAGATGCAAACCTCCTCGCTGTCCCCAGGACCAAGCACAGAACCTGGGGTGACAGAGCTTTCTCTGTAGCTGCCCCCACCCTAAGGGAATTCCCTATCAAGCCACATCCGCAACTGCACCGACCTCCCATCCTTCAAATCATTTCTCAAAACTCACCTGTTTCACTCAGCTTTTAATGTTTAAACTCAACTTATGATTCATTCATTCTGATGCACAGCAGTGTTGGTAACATACTGCAAGAACACACCACTGACTCCTTGGTAAGTTAATAAACACCTCTGAAATTCTAACCTTTAAAGCCTGATTTAAAATTACTGTCCTTCAGTTATTCCTTGCAGGTAACAGTGACTAACAATGTGCTGGCTATCATCCTTTAACCCACTCATATATGGCACCGTTACATAATATGTTTTAATTCAGAATGAATTATTCATATAAGCTTGGTTGTGATCACAGCGCACCTAATCGCTCTCGATTTTATTTAAAAACGCTGCAAGACGAGCAACAACAATCGCTCTTGTATTTGCCTGTTTGATCTGCTCTAGACTTTGTCCAAACGAGGCGGACTATCTGAGCAAATAAATCATAGAGCATGTTAACCGCTCTAGGGTCTGTCGGTGTGAATGCACGCTCTGGAACAACACACACAATCCAGATCCCCAAAAACACCAAGCCCCCACACCAGGACCTAGTGAAGCCTACCAAACCCACAGGGGAGCTTTATTAGTGTTCTGGCCTAGCTATTACTGGCTCTGATGCAAGGAGATGGACAGAGGGATCACATGCAGTGGCTCTCGAGGGTCCTAAAAGCACCCACCCTGCCCTTGAGGCCCACCACACCCGTAAGCTCATCCACTCCACCAATAAGGAGAGATACCCTCAGAAAGTTTCACCCGACCCGAAAGGGGCCAGGCTTGCATCTGAAAATTGGGTAAAGGATTACTGGATTGACTAAACTAAAGAACCAATTTTCCAGAACTGTCAAGAGATTTTGTTTTTTGAGACTTTACTTTGAGTATTGTTATTTGCATGCTAACACGATTTTTGCCTCTAACACATTTTTTTGTTCCGCTTGGAAAGGATTTCACACAGATGTTTTTAATTTAGAAGTTAATTCCCTAACCGTAAACATTTTTCCTGCTGACAGCAGTGTTCCTGGCATGAATCTATTCTACCTGAAGCATGTTTTTGTTTGAAGAAACGCACACAAAAAAAGTACATTAAAGCAGCAATAAAAGAATGTGGAAATTGTGTTGGAACACACAGAATAATACATTTAACAAGGTGTGAGTTTCATGTGCCCCTGTGAGATTGTGTTTGGAAATTATAACTTCACAAAACAATCACAACTCGTAAAGTTTGTTAAAATGTGGGCTTTGTATAATGTCAAAATATCATGGGATAACACATGCTCAGAATAAAACCTATTGATAAAACAAACAACACAAACAGTCCACCAGTGAGTATAAGTTGTTTTACCTCAATCTCAGCTTTTCCTTCCCAGACTAAAGGGAAAACAGCAGTGTAGCTGCCATTTAGATGATCCACCACCTTCCCGCTCACACCTGCTTTCAAATGCCGGTTCTTGACAGGAGCTAGTAAGACGTCTCCTCCTGAGGTCTTGGGAAGGCATTTGAAGTCATTCATTATGATTCTGACCTCCAGCTGATCCCCTATTCTCCACTTTTCTTCTCCCTTTTTTGGGAGGATAGCGAACTTGCTACACCCTGGATCAGTGGTGTTTTTAATAGTATAATCCGATGTTATGGTTGGGGTTTTTGGCCGAGCAATGGATTTAAGAATTTTGTCTTCTTCAAGAGTCTCTTCAAGAGAGATTGGTCGAAATGCACAAAAGCTCATGTTGATGGGAAGAAGCTGTGAGATGAATGGGGGATCCGCAGTCTTCTGGACCTGAAAACAGGGTGATGCAGTGATTTTGATGTAGCTTTGTAGGGGTGTCCTGATCTGATATCGATTATGAATATTGGTCCGATATTAGTCTGAAAACCAATATCGGATATCGGATTCAAATTTCCGGATTTTCCAATTTTTTTATTTATTTTTCAATTTTTTCAATTTTTTTTCAATTCATTTTTTATTTATTTTATTCAATTGTAGAAGATTGTATAGATATTATGTTGGAAATTATATAACCAATTGGTTAATAATAAATGGGTCAGTTTTTCTCATACCTACTTTTGCTGACTATTGTTCTCTGTTTGAGCACTTGATCAAGCCTTTTCTAACATTCCACACCACAAAATAAGTCATTATTTATTTTATTAAAGCAAAGAGAAAAAAAAAATTGAATAAAAGTATGTATCGGATATCATGCTGATATCGGATCAATAACTGCCATATACACAAGGCTGCAATATCGGTATCATATCGAAAATTAAAAAGTTGTATCTGGACATCCCTATAGCTTTGATTAATATAATGCAGTTACAAGTGTCCTTATAGGACATCAGTATTGAATTTTAATTGCAAGCTCTATTAAAAGATCATATAAAATACTATATATAGGGTTCTTTTATTTTATGTCCTTGTAGAGCAGCCAGGAGGAGAACAATTCATGAGAGACAGTGGCCGCCATTAATGTCCCAAGCTGTAGACAGGTATTGTGACAAAAAGGGTGACTGCTCAAAAAGGTGACTCTACCAGCTTAGGCGAGAAGGGTCTGTCTGCAGCTGGGCGTTCCCGGTTTGACTCAAGAACGCCCCCTTCCTGTTAGATTTTCATCAACCAATCAGAGGAAGTTATGTGGGAACGACATCAAGGGGGCAGCTTTGTGTAACCTAGCATACAGCCTGCCAGAAAGCATTAAAAAGAAGAAGGAACGACATCACTTCCGCAACTTCAGTAAAAGTGAAAGCTGCAAATTATCATTGATTATTACAGTAAACAATTAACACAGCTGACTCGATACATGTCACTAATCTTTGTAGTAAATATTGTGCAATACTGTAGTAATGTTTTCACAGACAATTTACCAGTCACTTTACTTGCTGTTTATTCTGTTCATGTCCTTATGCTGCTGATACATAAACAATCTGCATCACTGTAAACACTTTAGTCTGAACCTACTGCTAATGGTATACTGTACTTATTCTTGGTACTTATATACTTAAGTGCAGATATAGTTTTTATAACCTATACCTCAGGTAAGATTTTTAAGCACAAAGAGTCGACTCATTCCTAATATTTCAGATGTTTATATTGTTATCTTATTTAAATAAATTATCCAAACTACCCCTATAGTATTAAATATGTTGTTTTGATAGTTTGCTAATATAATTCATGACGAGAACCTTTTAAAATGAAGTTATTCATGTAATTTCCATTGCATAAGAAGATCATTTAAGTTGTAATATATTTTTTCATGCAACATTTTAATCCTTATATTGGCATCGAGTGTGCATCCAATGATTAAAAAAGTCTGAATGCTATTCTACAATTAAAAAGGGTCTCACCTCCACATTGTTCATCCACCAAAGTATGAAGATTATAAGACAACCAGTCAAGCACAGGAAGATGAAACCACACTTTGGAAGAAAAATGGCCTTGACTTTCGGACTGCGAAATGATTGTTCAATCATGGTGGGTGGTCTCTGACTGCAGTGTAGCACTTCAACTGGATCCAATCTGATGTGAAAAAGGCATTGATATTATTGGTAATGTTATTAAAGGTAATTGTCATTTATAATTGATAATATTCTTATTTTTTGTCCTCAAAGCAAAAGGCTAAAAAGAATGTTTCCAATGGTTCAGACACATAAAAATCAAATAATATTTGAAGAAGATATGGCCATTTGAATGTTGTCACTCTCTAAAGTATACTAAGGGAGAAAACAGTCTTCAAACATTCTGTAGTTTTTGTCACTTCAGAGCAACCAGCAGAGTGGGCAGAAACAAAGGCTGTGCATTTGAATTACTTTAATCCAACCCCCTAGCAATGCTTGTGACTAGCTGAAGGGTTTTAATGTGATTCATCCAAAACAAGTATACTTTTATGTCAAAATGCCAATCAACTTGATGTATTACCCTAAGCCTTGCCCACCGGCCCCGCCCCATAACTAAGCCCCTCCCCTTTACATAAAAAAAGGTTTTATTGGTCTATGCCCTCATCATAACTTAGCCCTGCCATCATCATTTTATAAAAATTATTAATATTAAAAAAGTATTATTAATATTGAAAACATATTATTAATATTAAACACGTATTATTATTATTATTATTATTAAATATGAAATTATTTACATTCAACTATCCCTTTAGCAGGTATTTAATTATATGTATTTTAAATTAACAATAAAAAAAAATAAAAACTTTGGCAACCTCTGCTGTTTGTGTATGGATATGACATTTTAAAAACCGGATGGCTTCCTCTGCTGGACATATTTGGATTTAGCATTTTTTTTTCTTTTTGTCTGCACATGCTGTCAAAGGTCAACACTACAAGAAGCATTCTTTCTAAGACAGCAATGCATGATTTGTTATTGCAATTAAATAAATGAATTTATTTTACTGCATAATTGTGACCATCACCAGCCCTCCCTAAGGATGGGTAAGAAACACTTTATTAAAGGGAGAATATAAAAAGAAAGGGCAGTATGGAAAGCCGATTGAGCATATATTAGATATCTTTGATATCAAAGCTCTGTTTCATGTACTAGTGAGGTCTTTGACTGCTCGAGTTTACGAGTAGAATGTGGCAGGATTAGTAGGTTAGTATAGCTTTTAATCAGCTCAGCAGCATTACATGAATAATGATACCACAAGAACACTGAAACATGTATTAGTAAACTAGCAGATAAGAAAAATCCCGACATGTTAACTAGTAAGGTGTTAAATATCCACTAGTTAACTAGTAACATGTATTTTGTGTTTACTAGTTGACTAGTGAACCTTAAAATGTTTACTAGTTAACTAGTTAGAGCCAAGATGTCCACTAGTTAAACTCGTTTGACTATTTTTAACCTTACTCGTTAACTAGTGAGTCTCAAAATGTTTACTAGTTAACTCGTAAGACCCACACACAGTCCACTAATATCACTAAAAATGCAGTTACACAGTTTACTTGTTTGCTAGTGAGGCTCTAAATATTCACCCATTAACTATTGAGAGCAAAAAGGCAACTAGTAGGCACTAGTTCATGTCTTTTAAGTCTTACTAGTGAACTAGTGAGGCTCAAAATGGTTAACTAGATATCTAGTACGACCCAAAATGTCACTATTTGCACTAGTTTTACAAATACTACTTGTGAAAGCAAAAATGTTTACGAGAAACACTTGTTAAAGTACATGCTAATGAGTGGGTGGGGTCGGAGCATATTCTAAACTTTCCCATTGGTTCTCTATATAGACTTCCACTTCCCACAAATTTAACCCTTTGTAACCCTTTCCAAGCGGAGTGCCAAGCGGAGTGCAGCCACGGCGGTCGCCGAGGCAAAAGCCCGGACATGGGAGGAGTTTGGTGAGGCCATGGAGAACGACTTCCGGACGGCTTCGAAGAGATTCTGGACCACTATCCGGCGTCTCAGGAAGGGGAAGCAGTGCACCGTCAACACTATGTATAGTGCAGCTGGTGCGCTGCTGACCTCGACTCGAGACGTTGTGGATCGGTGGGGGGAATACTTCGAAGACCTCCTCAATCCCACCGACACGCCTTCCAATCAGGAAGCAGGGACCCGAGAGTGGGCTCTCCTATCTCTGGGGCTGAGGTTGCCGAGGTGGTTAAAAAGCTCCTCGGTGGCAGGGCTCCGGGGGTGGATGAGATCCGCTCGGAGTTCCTCAAGGCCCTGGATGTTGTGGGGCTGTCATGGCTGACACGACTCTGCAACATCGCGTGGACATCGGGGGCAGTGCCTCTGGATTGGCAGACCGGGGTGGTGGTCCCCCTTTTTAAGAAGAGGGACCGGAGGGTGTGTTCCAATTATAGAGGGATCACACTCCTCAGCCTCCCCGGTAAGGTCTATTCAGGGGTACTGGAGAGGAGGGTCTGCCGGATAGTTGAACCTCGGATTCAGGAGGAGCAATGTGGTTTTCGTCCTGGCCGTGGAACTGTGGACCAGCTCTACACCCTCAGCAGGGTCCTTGAGGGGTCATGGGAATTTGCCCAACCAGTCCACATGTGTTTTGTGGACCTGGAAAAGGCATTTGACCGTGTCCCTCGGGGATTCCTGTGGGGGGTCCTCCGGGAGTATGGGGTATCGAACCTCCTGATAGGAGCTGTTCGTTCCCTGTATGACCGGAGTCAGAGTCTGGTCCGCATTGCCGGCAGTAAGTCGAAATCGTTTCCGGTGAGGGTTGGACTCCGCCAGGGCTGCCCTCTGTCACCGATTCTGTTCATAACTTTTATGGACAGAATTTCTAGGCGCAGTCAGGGCGTTGAGGGGGTCAGGTTTGGGGGCCTCAGTATTGCATCACTGCTTTTTGCAGATGATGTGGTCCTGTTGGCTCCAACATACCGTGACCTTCAACTCTCACTGGATCGGTTCGCAGCCGAGTGTGAAGCGGCCGGAATGAGAATCAGCACCTCCAAATCCGAGTCCATGGTTCTCGACCGGAAAAAGGTGGAGTGCCTTCTCCGGGTTGGAGATGAGGTTCTGCCCCAGGTGGAGGAGTTCAAGTACCTCGGGGTCTTGTTCACGAGTGAGGGAAGGATGGAGCGAGAGATCGACAGGCGGATTGGTGCGGCGTCTGCAGTGATGCAGAGTCTGCACCAGTCCGTCATTGTGAAAAGGGAGCTGAGCCAAAAAGCAAAGCTCTCGACTTACAGGTCGGTCTACGTTCCAACCCTCACCTATGGTCATGAACTTTGGGTCATGACCGAAAGAACAAGATCACGGGTACAAGCGGCCGAAATGAGTTTCCTCCGTAGGATGGCTGGGCTCTCCCTTAGAGATAGGGTGAGAAGCTCAGTCATTCGGGAGGGGCTTAAAGTAGAGTTGCTGCTCCTCCGCATCGAGAAGAGCCAGATGAGGTGGCTCGGGCACCTAATTAGGATGCCCCCTGAACGCCTCCCTAGTGAGGCGTTCAGGGCACGTCCCTCCGGAAGGAGGCCCCGGGGAAGACCCAGGACACGCTGGAGAGACTATGTCTCTCGGCTGGCCTGGGAACGTCTCGGGGTCCCCCCAGAAGAGCTGGAGGAAGTGGCCGGGGAGAGGGAAGTCTGGGCCTCCCTACTGAGGATGCTGCCCCCGCGACCCGGAAACGGCTAAGCGGGAGAAGATGGATGGATGGATGGATGGTAACCCTTTCCTAACTTTCCATGTTGACTAATGCATGGAAAATGTATGTGTAAAATGTTATCTGTACTATAATTTCAGGATGGCCTGTGTGTGTGTGTGTGTGTGTGTGTGTGTGTGTGTGTGTGTGTGTGTGTGTGTGTGTGTGTGTGTGTGTGTGTGTGTGTGTGTGTGTGTGTGTGTGAAGCAAATATCTCCCCGACGTGGTATGAGTTCGACCTGAAACTTAGTCAACGGCTTCCAAATACCCCAAGTGTGTGTATCTGTTATTTTGGAGTAATTTGGTGTAGCAAAACGGTCAAAACGTTTATTTTATAATTACGGCTCCCTCGGTAAGGGCGCAGTATTGAGCGCGCTACTTCCGGTTCTGGGTGACGTCACTGTATCGCAGTTTGTTTGGGTTAAAAAAAAAAATGGTCAATATTAAAAATGTTTTTGCCCTTTTAAGTTAATATTTCATGGTTATTTAATATTATTCCCGTGATTCCAAACTTCCTTTAAATCACGGGTCACTGACTTCACTTCCTCCTTCATTTCATGACTGTGGGCGGTGGCTGTGCTGACTTTCATTAGCCGACCGTATCACAAACATTCTGCTTCTTCAGACAGAGTAAAGAAAGATGCTAGCAGCTACAATGTAAACACACACACACACACAGCTGATGCTTGTGCGTGCACTACACCGGGATGAAAATACTGAACTCACACAGAACCGTTTAGAGAGAGAGTTGCGACTTTGGTGTTGGAAAACGTTTATTTTTTGTGGTACTTCTGTGTCTTTCTTAACAAAGGAAAAGGATGTAGACACACACACACACACAGTATTTATAATAAAAATATACTATGTGAGTAAAATATAACAAAAAACTAAACAATATTTATACGAAAAGTACACAAAAGGACAACAGAAATGCATAAAAATATACAAACACGCTCCAAAAACACACAAAATTACTCCAAAAAACATACATTACAGAAAAATACACCAAACAACAAATATATGAAAATGACTCAAAATACACAAAATAACAATAGAAATGCACAAAACTACACCAAAATAAGATACAAAAATACACAAAATGATTCCAGAATCACACTACAATGGCAACAAAAAACAATAATTATACAAAAAAGGCACAAAAAGAAAACAGAAACATACAAAAATACATAATGACTCCAAAAACATGCATTACAGAAAAATACATCAAACAAAAAAAATATAAAAATGAGTATAAAAAAACAACAAACACATTTATCATGCACATGTCCCATAAAATTAAACCAGGGAAATCGCACATGCTATTTCACTTTGCACATGCAAATAAACCCCTTTATAACACTAAGAGTATAACACTACAGAGTATGTACACCTCTTTGCACATCCAACCTTCAAACATATTATCTTTTGGCCATAATTGACAACTATATTTATGCTCCCACATGAATGCCCTGTTATTTTGGAGTAATTTGGTCATTTCCAAATGTTTATTTTAGTTTTATTTCACTTCTGGACAGCACGGCAAATGAAACCCATTTAGCTTTTGACCTCAGAGTGTGAGGGGGCGCTAGCGCACCATCTATATCTATTTCACTGCACAGCTCACTTCCGGTGCATGCAAGCGCTCCTGTGGACTTCTTTTGAGGAAACATACTTTTTTATTGTTCCTTATTTGGTGATGATATAGTTTCAACATGTTTATTTTCATGTTAGTTTGACCGTACGCTATTTAGACCGGACAGACCTCACCTGGAAGTTATTGACAGCAATGGCTGCTGTGTTGAAAGCTGCACATTTCTTCGCGGTGCGTGTGTGTGAGGACCAACGGAGGAGATTAGAGTCCCAGGTAGAGAGTCTCGCACACACACACATCGATCAGGTTCGTTTCACTATCGATCACCGTCTACGTGACATGCGTGCAGGTATGTGAGTGTTGAGTGTATAATGGACCACCATTTAGTCTGATTACAGTCTGTGTCACGACACTCGTCCATTGGGTGGTAGTGACTGTAGTGTTACGCTCTGAGTCAGATCTAAGTGTTTACATGTTACGTAGATGGTGCTGCATAGTGAAGGTCACCTGATTACTGCAGCTTCACTCACGTCACACCTGCTACTACACCTAACTACTGAAAATAGATACGTTTAGTGAAAGTTAGGCAGGCAAGGACACGTGGATGGACTGGTGCACATACTTTTAGAATGGATTCACACATTTGGTCATTTATTACATTCAGGTCATTAACCAACAGTATTGCGTTATTCGGACACCTAAAACATTGCTGAATCAACATTCAGCAACATTGCTGAATGTTGCTTGATCATAGCACTGCCCTTCAGGCTTCAGCAGTAGACATTAGGAATGATGGGTGCAGCACTTTAACCGCCTCACTCTTCTTACCCTGATGCTCCCATCACCCTGGGACAGATTACATTTGGATTCTTCATTTCACATGACCATTAGATGTTTTTTTAAAAATTAGGATCACTGACAAGTGGTTTTAGGGAGTGTTGTGGGGTGACAAATAAACTCTGGCAAAGTCCAGAAGTTCAGGTGTTTCAGTTTATTAAAAAAGTGCAAACAGTGACAAAAAGTAAACATCCAGTGCCATTTACAAAAATGAAGGGAAAAGAAAATCTCAATATTCACTGAGTAAACAAGGTCTAACACCCACCATGAGTTTGGCCTGTAGATGTCGCCCTCATTCCAGGTATAGACTGACTCAACATTCACAAAAGGCTCCTCCTATAGCCCAAGCCCCTCCCACTCACATTACGTAATGAGGAAAAAAAAGAAGTATAATAAAGTATTATATCAGTTGAATTAATACAACAGTTTATCATGATATAAGACAACATACCATGATATTCCTTCACTGAATGATCCACATAAATCAGTGTAATTTAAATAAAACATAAATCATTAACGGTCACCTGACTGTACATACGCTTCTGTTTGTTCCAAGCAGGTCGACACAAAGTCACAATAATTTCTTTCCCTGGTAACTAATTATATTCATGAGGAAAATTATTCAGTTACTAATTAATTGCTTTTTTGGGAAAGTGACTAGTAAAAGAATTAATAACTTTTTAATGTTATTTTCCCAACACTGCTTGCATGATATACAATATTTTAATAGAGCTTGCAATTATTAAAGTTCCCCAAGGGGAGCCTTTCATTAATGTCCTTTTTTAAAGTATTATTTCTGTATTGCATAATACAGTGACTCCCAAACTGTTGGGCATGCTAGAATGGTCTAGCTGAACTTTGAGAATGATCTTTGCACATAATTTCAGTTCTAAAATATGTAATTTGTGAATTGTAAGTAATTTTTAGGATATTTGAAGAACAATAGTCACAAAGAGTTTTTCATTCTTTAAAGTTTGGGAATCATTGGCATAACTATGGTCTGCTATAAGACAAGCAAAAACTTATCAACAAAATGTGTACAAAGACACTTCAATACTAGGGAAATATCTATATACGATTATGTGCTACATAATACTTTTCTATTGTGACATTTTATGACACAGCATACATCTCATTAATAACATTTCAAACAACTTATCTCATCATTCTGGAAAAAACAATGGAATTAACAACATAAAAAACAAACGTTATTAACATCATTGATAGGTATTTGCATCCTTCAATATTAGACCATCTTATATGCTGACAAAATTAACTTGGAGCACCAGTTCCCAAACTGATTAATCTACATACACATGCTGTCTGGTTAAATTGTGAAACATGTTTATCCATTTGATACATCATGTCACAAGGAAGATTTCAATGAATAAAGATTTGTTTTCTTACCTCAGCAAAAAAAAAAAAATGTTTAAGAAGGACAACAGAACACCCGTCACAGTGGAGCTGTAGCTGCTTTATGTAACTTCAGACAACAGTTCCTCACTCTTTGAACATCTTAAAAGTAAATAGCAGCCCTATTTTCATATAGCTAATCACGTGATGGTTTGAAGCCAAAAAAAAAACTTGTCAGCAAACATCAGTTTTGTTATGAAAAGCAAATAAACAGCAAAAGTGAGGAGATGGTGATCTGCTTCTGCAGTAAACCCCAAATCTCACCACTACACATTTAGGGCACATTTAAAGATGGTGAACTCATGAAAGCTCCCAGGTGTTCACTGAAACAATCCTCAGCACTGAACACTGAATGCAAGGGTTTTTTTTTTTAGAGGTTATAAGAAGGGTGAGTCGCCTCCACCTGCCGAGCAAGCTGAGGTCCTTTGGTGTGAGCAGGACAGAGGTCGTAGTCATTTTTGTAAAAGTTTCCACTGACACGTTATTCTGTGAATCTTGTTTGAACTTGTTTCTATGGAGGCCTTTAGTATAGCAGTGATGAAACAGGTTCCAGAGTAAATAATGAAAAATGTTTCAGGACCATTAAATAAATATTTGACTATCCTGTGGCTATGCTTTTGTCATTATTTGAGTATGGTATGTTTGCATGCTTCTGTATACAATTTAATGAATACTGAAGATACGTGTAAATAGTGACATTTTTTTGCATAATGGTGACCGTCACCAGCCCTCCCTAAAGAAGGGTAGTCCGGGACGTTAATAGGGGGAATATTATAAACCAGGACAATCCCTGGTGCTATTAGTACGGTTACCGAAGTACAAATACATAGCATCTAAAGTGTTAGGGTTAGGGTTAAGGTTAGGGTTAGGTTATAACTCAATATCGCAACCATTTTCAGGGTTAGCGTTAGGTTTTGTCATGTTCCGTTGGTTAGTTTAGTTATTCTGTCTTTGTTTATTTGGTTTGTGCTTAACTCTTGTCTGTGTTGCAGGGATTCCTGTTTGTGGCTCCACCCCTCAGTGATGTCTGTGTGCTTGGTGATTGATTAGCTCCCTCATGTTTTCACTCAGGTGTGGTCCATTCCTAATCAGGCCTCCTCCACTATTTTACTGAGTGTTTGGTCACAGTGTGGTTGCTGGTTCGTTGATGTTGTCAGGTTTGTTGTCTCCCTCTTCGTGTTCAGCTGTGTCTGGTCTTGCTCTCTGTTCCTGCTCCCTCCTGTTTTGGATTTAAGTTTTGTTTTAAGAGGAATAAACATGGACTGGTTCCAAGAATGTTATACCTCTATCCTGCCTCCATCTCTCCTTGCATTTGGGTCCACACCCACACCGGACCGTGACAGGTTTAGGGCAAGCTGGTGCAGAGGGACGGGGGCGGAGGGTGGTGAGCACCTTCCCCGTTGTCCCTTGATGCCCAAAGTGATTTTTATTTTTTTGTGTGTGTGTGTGTGAATTTTCGTCTGTGTGGCCCAAAATAATAATAAATAAAACAAAATAATAAGAATTTAGATTCAACTTGGTCGGTCACATGATCTACGTGTGCTCAGTCTGCCTTCACTGCCCTGACATGCCCAAACAATAGACATGCCCTGCTACTCATCGCTAAACTGCTGGGGGTAGTGCAGAAACGTCAGATAAATACATCCAGGATAAAGGAGAATGCGTGGTTAGACAAAGTTTGGTCGCCGCTATTTTTGATACATTGGTTGTACATTTGCCGAGGTATGAGTCAGAGACGAAGTGGTTTAGCTCAGTGGTAGATTTCTTACCTCCCTTGTGGGGGACCAGAGTTCTAATCCTGGTTGAGTTCTTAAACTTTTTTTTTGTGTGTGTGTTCAATACCAAGGACTTCCTTGGTGAGCAGTGAAACCGAGATTAATAGTTTGATTGATTTATTATAACAAATGTTTAAAAAACAACATGAGTTGTCTTAAAATAAACTTAATTCTAAGAAGAAAAGAGTGAGAACTGAGCCTGGGCAGGAGGGAGGAAGAGGCTCTCCAGTGTCCACCAATCGGCCAGGGAGACGCTGCTGCTCAACCACTGCCGCCACCGCGCTGCTCCGTGCTCCAAGCCCCCAGTCCTGGCTCCGCTGCTCCCTCCTTGCCTCGTAGACCCGGCCCTAGTGGACACAGCACATCTGCCGGTGGGAGAGAAGTGGCTCTGGTTTTGCGTGCCCTCCCCAGGTGTGAGACTCACTGCGTCTGGGTGGCACTCAAATCCTGACCGCCCAGTATACAGTAAACAGGCCTTGAGTATCACACCATCCACCGCGTCTCCGTGCTCCACACCCCCGACCTGGTTCCGGCCCTGGTGTTGCTCACACTCCCTCCGTCACCGCGTAGACCCGGCCCTACTGGATACAGCACAACAATGAACGCTGCCGTCTCAGACACTCCCCGTTTTTCTTTTATTCCCTCATGTGAGTCACTTCCGGTCCTGCACAGCTACTCTGAATGCCAGCAATTGTCCTAAAGGTAGTGGGTTGGCCTACACTAATTAACTAAAATAAAGGTTTTCAACTAAAACACAGCAAACAAAACATGCAACAGAACTGCAATAAATCACGGCAAACTAATACAATTGACAAACAATATAACACATGCAAATAAAGAATGGAAGACAAATCAAAATAAATTATAATGCCCCCCCCCCCCACGCCAGTCCCTGGACCAATAACTCAGTTTCTATAACGAGCGTGGCACAAGTGGATCAACGGGGTGATTGTTCAGGTTCAATATTAACTGTAGGGTAATACAACATTGTGGGCAGCTGAGGTGTTTCATTCTCAGTTTGTGGCAGTTCAATAGGCAGATTGTTGGTCGGAGCAATGCAAGGTTTAATTGTATATCTGTGCAAGTTTTTTTCTTTACTCCCTTTTTCTGGTCGAACGCGGTAGATTAAACCCGATTTGCCAACAAGGTCAACAATCACATGGGGCTCGGACTCCCACCAACTGTGGAGTTTACTGTGGTCTCTATTTATCAAAGTCGTGTTTGTCCTCATATTCATCTGTTGCCTCTACCAACCCAACTTCTACCTCTCCGTCATCGTTGGGGGTCAGGTCAACATCACGGCCACCATGGACGTCAGCGTCATCAACTTGGTGCAGTCGGCCAATCTTCTGGTAGCGTCCTACAGTGATGGGGTAGTTACTCAAATTTCTCAGACGGACAGGGATCCTACCATTCTTGACGACGGCAAGTGCGCGGTCCACAGAGACAGTGTTCAGCTCATCAAGGGCTTCAATCAGGCCACAATAGTCCCTTCCCGACGGTCCAGCTCGAGCCTGTCCACAGGCAACAATCTCACTTCGAGCGGGGATCCTGACTCCTCGTCTCTGAGCTGGCCAGACATATCCTCTAAACCCATCCTCCGTACAGACAGCAGTTCTCCGGTAAAGGGCGAAGGCTTCTCCCCACGCCTGTTGGGACCCTGAACTTTGGCAAGCAAAAGAGAGAGGCTTCTTAGGGTTATGGAAAACTGTATCCCAACATGGCTTAATTACATTCATGCCAATTATAAAAGGATTACTGGAACATTCATCGGTCAGAACAAAAATGCATTTTTTGTCAATGTCAACACATCCACATTGGGGCAATTTCCAACTAGCGCTGTAGCGGCCCTTTGGTCTTCTCTCAGACCAGACCCCACTGCATGGGCCTCAACAGTAGGGTGGCTTAGTTTAAAGCTGGCTGAGACAGGCAGAATGCTCTACAAAACCTAGCAATGTGACCTGGCTGATTGCAATTCCTACAAATAGGCCTACCTCCCTCATTACAACAATTACCGGAGTGGGGCTGCAGGTATCCCTCTGTGCGAGGCTCGGGGGCGCTGCCACGGTGTCCTGACACGTGTGTAGGGCTAGCTGGTCTTAGCTCTCTGATGAGCTCACGAGCAAAGTCCTTCATTTGGTCCCTCAGCTCCTCCACAATCTCCTTTTTCAACTCCTGCTTCCATGTGTCATTCTGTTGATGAGATCTGGAGTGATTAGGGTCTCTTACCACAGAACACGTTACTTCACTTTGCCTTGGACTTTGCGCTCCTTCCTCCAGGAGGGCCTCCTTTTGCAGGGCACTGAAGGTAATTTCAGGGTCTAAGCGCAAAGCTCTCTTTAACGCTCGGAGCAAGGCGCCATCCTCCAGGCCAAGCATGAGGGTCAGTGGATGCTCCATCCTTATCCTGTTGATGCAACCTAAGATAGACCTCCCTCAAGCGCAAAACATACGCTTGAATGGACTGGCCTGGTTTCTGCACACAGCCAAAAAATTGAGACCTTAAAACAGACAAAGGAGTTTCTTTTACATAGAATCCATCCAACACAGTAAAAATCTTTGCAGCCCTGTCACGCACATCCTTAGCCAGCACAATAATTTGCCGTTAAGGCAGCCCTGACAATGCACCGATTAAAATTTAGATTTTTTGGGATTCAGTTAAATTATTAGCATCTAAAAGACCTTGCATTTTCTCCTTCCAATCTAAATACTTTAAATTGCCTTCTTGGCCTTCGAATTTGGGCACCCATGGGCCCCAGGATAGATTGACATCATCATTTTTAATTACAATCTAAAAGTTCAGGAAAAAAAACGTGCAAAAAATGTTTACAAAAACATATTCATCTCTGGTTAAAAAGCACTGCTCACGAGCCTATGGTCCTGTCGACAAATGCCAAAAATCTGTGTATCGTTACATCCCTACAGGAAAGAAGAAAATGTTTTTATAGCAATTTAGTTTTTTGTTGTCTTACTGGTGAGGCATTTTGTGCATTTCTGTTGTACTTTTGTGTATATTTCCTCTATAAAATATGTTTTTTGTAGTCACATTGAGTATTTGTGCTGCCATTTTGCCTTTTTTGGGGTAATTTTGTGTCTTTCTATTGTTGTTTTGCTTTGTTTGTTAGTACTGTGGGTTTGCAGAGTCATTTTTTGTGTTTTTCTTGTCTATTTGTGTACTTTTGTTGTAATTTTCTGTAATTTTTTAATATTTTTAAGTAATTTTGTGTATTACTCTTGTCGTTTTGTTGATTTTTGTACGAGTTTTGTGTGTTTTTTGGAGTAATTTTTCTAATTTGGAGTGTTTTTTTTTTGTCTTATACTGTGTTTTCTTGCAATGTTTTATTTTTTTTAAATGTATTCTTGCTCTTGTTTTGTGTATTTTTTCTGCATTTTGTACATTTTCTTTGGGAGCCGCATAAAATTAGACTGAGGGCCGCATGTCCCTATGTCTGCTTTAGACCCACATTACATTAATACATTTTATCCTGTATTGTTAAAAATTAAAGTACCAATTTTAAATAAAAGACTGTTATGTGGGGTGGAATTGCTAGCTAAAATGTCCATCCCTCCTTCTTTATCCTGGCTTGGGATGGGCAAAGTGACCCATAAGAGACACTCTGGCAGAGTTATAATTAGCTTTTAGTTTTCATTTTTATTGGGGGGGGGGGGTGAGGTTGTTGTTGTTTTGTTAAGTTTCCTTAATTTTGGTTTAGTTTCTAACTAGGCCACTGTATGTGAGCTGTATCGTTCAGTTTCGTTCCACCAAACGGGGCACTGCTTTTTCTTTTGCAAAAAGTTCTCCACGCATTATCCTGCAGTTAATGAGAAAAGTGTAATTGCGCATTGAGACAAATACACTATTGAGCTCAATTTTCAACCAATTTTCAGCATCGAGAATGTTAGTAGGTCACAGCCAGGTCAGCCAAAATCAAGGCAATATCACTACGCACATGTAAACATGGAGGAGAGTAAGCAGCGCAGCTTCACCTGATAGCAGCGATCAAGCGCGATTAACACCCGTAAAGTGCATTCGTCATGTCGGAAAAGATGGTTTGGAAGGTCCGCAGCCCTTCATGTAAGTCCGATGGGACAAAAAAATCAAGCAGTGTGCAAAAGAATGACTTAAAACGTCGGACACTACGGAGCTAGTTATTGCCAATCAACTCTGATGTCCCAACAAACTACGGGTCTCACCCGGCCTGCTATCGGCGTTTTATAGATAAAAAAAAACAAAAAAAAAACGCTTGACTTGTGAACTAAAGTGTCAAGATAAAACAGAACAGTTGAAAAGACTTAAAACTAGGGATGTAATGACTCACTCAACTCCCGATACGATTCAATTCACGATACTGGGTTCACAATACGATTCTCTCACGATTTATTTTACAAAATGGGACTGTAGACAAATGATGGCTGACAAATATCCCTTTATTTTTTTCCGGGAAAAAAATTTTAAATACTGTATTATTTTCCTTTTATTTTTCATTGTCAAAAGAATCCCTTGATAAACTATTCAAAACAATACAATTTAGCTAAAAATAAATCTTGAATGAAATAAATAAAGGAATAATACAAATGAAGAAGAAGCCTATTAATTTAAATTCTGGTTCTATAGTAAACAATGAAAAACTGCATAATAGTTCCTTTTCTTTTTAAAAGCACAACTGAAAATGTATGTTGTGCCTTAACAATTGGACTTTCAAAAGTTTTTTAATACATTATATTTTGGCTTAACATTAAATTTAACCTCAAATGTTACCTTTGAATTGGAATAACATGATGAGAAGTAATTGTGATGTTAATGCTACAGTAGAACTTTTCGTAATAATTTTATCATAGTTACTGTTTCTAGATAGCAACTTCAGGTATATCACACATTTTAAACTGGTTTATTTTGTACTTCAAGTGGTTATTCAGCATTTTTGGGTTTATTTGATAAACAGGTTAGAAAGTTCCCTAACTTTTCCCTTTTTTGAAAATGGGCACCTTTAGCATCGTTTTTCTCAAAAACTGCAAGGTTGTGCGTGGAGAACTTTTTCCTGAGGAATCTCTATATATTTCTGATGTAAAATATAAAACAAATAGGTAGTGCCCCCGGGTGGAACGAACCCCTATTTTTAGGCCTTATGCTCCACAAAATCTCCTGTGCTCTGACTGCAGCTATATAATAAGCTAACGGCAAAGTGATACGTGCTTTCATGTCACGTCAGAGTATCAGAAAAGTCTCAAATGAAGATTTGTAGGTAGATTCTTTTGACAAAATTTGTGTGTGTAACTCTGCCCCTCCTCCCAATGCGTGAGACTTGAGAGCCTTCTGCATTAGTTTAGCAGCTTCCAAATGTTGCACAAACACTGCAGTTAGCTTATTTGTTCTGTTAACTTTGCTAGTTTAACCAAACCTATTCCTCTTTCACATTGAGCTACAGCTGAGACACACCAGTATCTCTACATTAGCAGAGGAGAGAGAACCCTTCCTTTTCTGAATCACATGTCCTGAGAGGGAGAACAGTCTCTCACAGTGCACAGTGGTGCACTGTGAGAGACTGATATTTGTGTGCAAGGAGTGCTAGTTTACCGTTGGAATCCTTTCTCTTCAGCCACCACTGCAGAGGGCATTCATCCATCTCAAGTTTTGATTCTGATGTGTAGCGGTTCAACATCTTTTGGATGGTCTCTGCTTCTTTGTTTTCCATTGCTAGCTCAGGCTGTAGCAGCATTGGCTACAGGAAACAGAAGTGTGTCGTCTTCTTCTGTGAGAAAACAGCACACTATGGCACATTACTGCCTCGGCTCTGTATGGAGTTTATCATTTTACTGCACCTAGGGAGGGAGTGGTTGTGAAATTAATCAATGCGTTTAATTACATTTAAAGTGTGATTATTGTAGATCATTTACTAAATGATTATGTTTGTACGAACAGAGCCACCATACTGAGGAAGTGCATGTTACATGTTGTGCCTGCAGAGGGGGCATTCGGTTCACTGCGTGTTTGGTGACTGCATGTGATGCTACGGTGTGTGTGCACGGAGGTGTGTAATAAAAGTATTCCAGTGAGACCATCATCACGTCTCATCCTTTAGACTCATGCTCATCAAGTGCTCCCAGCAAGACAAACAACAAACTGTTTACATGGTGTCAGAAGTGGGATCATGTAAGAAAAAATTAACGCAAATCGTTAACGTGATATTTTTCCCGGCCCCAATTTCAATAATTTGTAACTACGTGTGTGTGTTAGGTGGGGATGGGCAATATTGACAAAAAAAAAATGTATCGCAATAATTTATAATATGTATCACGATAATGATAAAAATCATGATAAATAAAAACTATAAATAAAAAAAAAATTAAAAAAAATTCACAACTTAGTGTAAACAGGTTCCTTACAAACACAAATCTGAATACATCAACACTAGACACATTTAAAAAAGCTACAATAAATCCTGAGTTCATGAGCTGATATTTTATGGAATTATTTGTGTATGTGGATTACTATTAGTGATATTGTTAGTAATTTATTTATTTCCTCACTTGAAATAAAATTCTAAAAAAAAAAAAAAAAATGCACATTAAAAGCTCAAATAACTTCAATAGTGTTTTTACTGCTGATGAAATAAAATTTTAAAATATTGCGTTTCACAAATTGGGATGAATGAATAGTGAATGAATGTTGGGTGTGGGATACATATGTATGTGTATATACGTATATATGCATATGTGTGTATCCATAAAATGAAGAGTCCGTCCTTAAGACTGCTCTACTGTAAAGTGCCTTGAGATACCATTGGTTATGATTTGGCGCTATACAAATAAAGATTGATTGATTGATTGATTGATTGATAGTGACATTAGTTATTATGCCAATATATATTTCATACAACGTATGACATGTTTAGCTTTCATTATGACCATAAACAAATCGGTGGCTCTCTGTAGCTTTATGACCGTGAGACGTGTTCTTTTAATTGGTCTATTATTCTTTATATGGAGTGGTTAGTAGGGATGTAACGATTCACTCAACTCCCAATACGATTCGATTCATGAAACTGGTTTCACGATACAATTCTCTCACGATTTATTTTACAAAATGAGACTGAAGACAAATGATGACTGAAAAAAAAGAATGTATATATATATATATATATATGTATATATACAGTATATATATATGTATATATCAGTGGCGGATGCTTTAAGACTACAAGGGAACCTCAGCTTCCCCTAAATTCAGTGGTCAAATATGTCGTGTTGTGTGTACATTTCATTGACTAAATATATGACAGAACACATGTATGTTTAGTTCAGAATCAGCTTCTTATAACAGGAAACTGACAGTGACAGCGTGACGTTCTTCATTCATTACCGCAGCGTCACAGTGTTAATAAACAGTGGTGAAGTTCAGCTTCAATTGACTTCAATGGGAGAGGATTTAGTGGTTGATCCACTGCAGTCAAACTAGACGCTCATTGGATAAATGCTCGGTTATGACGCACTTAGTCCCGCCCATCGGACGCCGAGATTCACAGGAGGTCTATGGAGCAGTGGGCTGGATCTGTCTGTTCCGGACGCTGGAATAATGGATGATGATTGGATGATCTGTCTCAGGCTAATTCAATTTTGATTGACAGCGAAATGAGCCAATCAGAGAGTATGACGTTGTAAGCACACAGGCGGGGTTTTCAAATATTTCAGTCCGTTGCTCTGTGTTGACACGGAGACTTTGCTGATCCTCTCATAGCGAATTAACTTCTGACAAACCTAGTGTCTGTTTTTGGTGTTTGTGGAGACTGTTACTGCTTGTGTTGTGAGACTTTTGACCAAACACTCACACTCCAGCGTGCAGCAGCTACGCGCGTGCGTGTGTGATAATCTACAAATAGTTGTTGACAACAAAATGTGAATTCTACTAGAATTCACATTTAAATAAACAGATACATTTTCTGAAGTAGGCAGAAAATGAGCTTCCCCTGCATGAAAGACCAGCAGCTGCCACTGGTATATATACTGTATGTGTATACATCAGATAATGGTTTCAACCAGCAGAGGGCGCTGGTAACCCAGTGGTTGGTTGGCATGCAGCTATTCTCGCAGTGAAGAAGAGATGAAGATGAGAAGAGATGAAGAGAACAAAATAATTTTGTTCAAAGAAAAAACAAACAAACATGAACTGTGGCAGAAAAAAATGAATGCAAAAAGTAAACATTGAAACTATATTTTTGCTGCGCTCTGATGAACATTTGACTCGTAAATTTAACCTGGAATTCACAAAGCTTATAAAACAGTTACTCACCAGACATTTTAGAAAAAACTTCTCTGATCCATCACAGACAAATAAAGGCAGATCTTCCAGGCATGTTCCCGTACAATGCCTGGAAATGTCCGACATCTGAAAATTTAATTAAATTAGAAAGTAAGTGTTTGTTGATTTGGCAATAAACAGACATGCCTCTTACAATTCAGGTAATGTTTGCACTATGTGAAGCAGCAATATGTAAAAAGAAAAAATACCTTAAAAAAACTTTTTCTAGATACTGTAATTGAGTAGATTTGTATACTAGAACTTTTTAAAGTTAGTCACATTGTGTATTGCTGATAATTGTTATGTCTTTATGCCCCAATAAAGTCATTGCCTGTTTGAATAAATAAAACTTATCATACAGTCTTAAAAATGATCCATTATGTAATGTGTTATGTATTATGTTGTCTTCAAGTGGTATTGATACTAACCTTCTGTTTCTTTCCCCCTCTGATTGTCAAAACAGAATACTGAAATTGTGCCGAATGTTCTTGTCCTGTGAAAATTAACTTTAGCTGAGGTAAGACTGAGCATTTATTTATAGATATAAAAGCATTTATAGATATGAAAGTCCTTCATCTCCATTTCAATTGTGACTGTAATGGAAAACATCAGATACCCTGTTCCCTTCCTCCTCACCGAGGTGTAACACTGCCCTCTCTTTTTATATTTTACCTTTATTAAAGTGTTTCTTTCCCTTCCTTAGTCACAATTATCAGAAAATGGCTGAATTTACTTACACAGACTTAAATGTGCAGTTAACTTTTCTGGTGCTGGGTGGATGACTGGAACAAACTTTTTTCATAATTAACACATATCTTACACATTCTCACTTACCACTATCATGTTTTTTTCTTCTTTTCATGAGCCTTGTGGGATATGTCCGCTTAATTTTTTTCTGTGTGTTTGATAACCATAGCACATTGATGCAGGGACCATCGGGCTCCATTAGGGAGGTTCCCGACGTAACACTGTAATGTATCCGGGGGGCGTTCAAATTGTGTCATTGATATCTGCCGTCTGTCGGGGCCCCCTACTAGCAACTCGCCAGTGAGATTTTTGATGCTCTGTCACTGCAGCGTCTCAAAGTTACATTATTTTGTCATTGAAATTGACTATCAGCTGTCCCTCGGGGGGCCCTTCAGCTTGGGGCCCTAGGCAATTGCCTGTGTTGCCTACCCTGTTGCAACGTCACAACACACACAAACACTCAGGGAGAGAAAACCAGCTTCTCTGTTATTCAGCTTATGGATTATGTTCTGTTTAAATGACATATTTTCAGTTTTGCAAAAACAACTTTAAAGCCCCTCTGCAATCCCCACAACCTCTTTTTTTTTTTTTTTTTGTATCATGAAACATATTTCATCAGAGTTGTGGAAATATGCTGGGGGGGGGGGGGGGGGGGACTTGACAATTCAAATTACTTAATTTTGCTATCGCCTATAGCAAGAGCAGGGTTTGTTTTATCCACAGCTTCAGCTTCATGTGTGTGTTTGTTTGTTTTTTTTGCATGGGAAATTCCAAAAGGGAGGAGGAGCTACTGCATTGGATGTGATTAAAACCTGACTGTCAAAACAGTATGACATTGTGCCGAACGTTCTTGTCCTGTGAGAATTAACTTCAGCTGAGGTAAGAATGAGCATTTATAGACATAAAAGTCCTTCATCTCCATTTCAATTGTGACTCTAATGGAAAAGATCAGACATTCTTTTTTAATCTTTTTAACCATTGGACTATACAAGTTGTTAAATACCAGTTGGTTTAGTCATTAAAGTCAGGTACGTTTACACATGAAAAAAACAGTTTTCTGCAAAAATAACCATAATTTATTATTGTAATGATATTTTGTGATCTTTTAAAATGGACTGGAAAAAGATTGCAAAAACTTTAAAGTTTTGTGAAATGTTAGTCATGAGATGAAAGCTGTGACATCAAATGTGAATGAGTGCTATAGTGCAGTGTGAGCATTCATGTCACAAAGCTGGGTTAGTGTAATGTAACTTTAATTGTTCAGGTCCTTCTTAAATCAGAGAATAGTGTAGACCAGGGGTCACCAACCTTTTCTGAGGCTGAGGGCTACTTCATGGGCACTGAGTAGTACCAAGGGCGACACAACATGTTTGCTACAAACTTCCAATATAACGGATCACTTTTTAGTATTAATAATAAAAACGATAATAAAATAGTAGTAGAAGTAGTAATAATACTATGTGAAGAGACTACGCGTATATTATGGGTAATTATTCCCCACAATTAATAATCACAAAGATGCTGGCATTGTCCACCGACTCGTCACACTGGATGCTGAACCACCTGCACAAAGCGAGATCTCGGTCCAGTTGCTCTGTTAAGTTCTCGGATACAAATCACACCCGTCTAGCCATCGTACTTGCTCCAAGTTGGACATCGGAGAGGGTAGATATGACATATTTCTCATCTTTGAAAACTGTGTTAGCAACAATCATCATAGTTCCTTTAAAAACCTCTCCACCTGAAAATTCTCTCTTGTTCTTTATCAAAAAATGTGCAGCTCTAAACAAAGCTTCGGTAGCTTTTTGTGATTTTTTCACTCTCGTGACAAAAGACTGTTGTTTGTCCAAAGCTGCCTTTAACCTGTTGACTTTTTCTGTCCTTAATGCGGTGCCGGGTGAGTAGTTTGCAATGAAGCTTCCGTGACAGGTGCTGAAGTGTCTCTCCACATTATGTCGCTTTGGGAACAGTCGTCCCTCAAATAAGAGGCACACATTTTTCTTTTAATGACATAAAAAAGAACTCTTCCTTCCAATCCAGGGTGACTACAGGTAGGAAAAAGTTATATTTAAGACTTTTTAAGATCTTTTTAATACCACCTTAAAGAAAATGTAAGACCAAACTTATGACGTAAATATAGACCAAAGGGAAAATATATTATTTTACAATTAAAGGCATTGATGTCAGTTAATAATGTACAATAAAAAAAAAAAAAAAAATCAAAATAAGTTTTTCAAGAACATTCTTCAAATATGTTTATTAATGTGGAAAGAGAACAAAAATATCGACATTTTCCTAAATGATATTTATTGTAACACAATTCTCACAACATTTAACATCAGTGGACAATAACCTGGAAATCAAAATTGACTTGAACCTGTGAGCAAATCAAATGCCAAAGTGCTTTTATCAAATCCTTCACCGTGCAATGCCATATGTGGAGCTTTGATCTAAAATGAGGCCTTCTAAGACCCACTAAACATCCGACATCCACGGACCTCCAGATCACGTTCATAACACGTCGGTCGGTCTGAACCACATCTGCACGTCTATACGACGTCCAAAATAGGTCGGCATCTGACGTCATGACCACGTCCTCACCTGGACATTGATATGACGTTCAACGTTTGAAGCAATTTCACATATGAAATTTAAACAGCCTTGCAATCCCACACTCAGTCACAGACACATGCATGTGTATGTGCTTCTGTTTATTAAAAATCACTATTCAGTATTATCCACAGTCATTAAGTATACATCCAGGTGTACTTCACTAACATTTATGCTCTGCGATCTTTTTAAGAAATAATTAATGTCGACCTCCCATTGAGCAAGTTAATGTTGAAACAACGTTGAGAAGCAGTCTTTTTCGAACGTCGTCGGGTCAGGTTAATTTAACAAACGCACACACAAAATTGCATATAAACATTACAATAGCCCCAAAATGAATGATATTGTATTCCTCTTACAGTGCAAAACAGTTATTAAAATATATTTTAATGCTGTATTTTGTCATAGTGTTTCAAAAAAATAATTGGTAAACGTTTCAAATAACTGACAATGTACCTTTGAAAAATAGACCTTGGTCGTTCAAATGTTCATATGCTATGAGCTCTCCAATTTTCTTGTGGTTGCAGTAGGTACAATAGGTAAGGAAGTGATTGAAATCACTGTGGTCCACTTTTCTTATCCGCCTTTTTGGGATGTGGAGAATACGTCGTTTTCGGACTTCCAGACGATGTCTGCAAAAGACATCTCAACTTCAGGCCATCACGTCTTTTCAACGTTGTTTCAACGTCGGTCTGCTCAGTGGGGAAAATGTATCCAACCCACATTAGCAGCTTAAATTCTGTCCTGGCTAATTAAACCTTATATTTCTATTATGTGTTCACCTTAGACATAACAATGTGAACACAATTTTTATTTGAAATGTTGTGAAAACAGAAATGAGGAAAAAGAGGTAGGTGAGAAAGTAAGGGAAAGAGATGTCCTGACTGGACATCAAGGCATGTGCCTGAGTTCAGTTGATTTGTCTCCCAGCTCCCTCTCAACTAGAGCTGCAACAAATTATTATTTTCATAATCGATTAATCGGTCAATAATTAACCCTCTTGTCAGGGGACACGGTTGTGTAAAAAAAAAAATATATATATATACATGGTCAAAAGAAGAGAAAATATAAAAACAATATAAAATATTCCCACCCCAAGATTAAATCTGGACATTGTTATCAACCTGTTTTATTCATGTATTTAATCAATGCATCGGAGTATAGTTTGGTATGCCCCCTGCTGGTCATATATTAAATCAAAGTGTTCAAAACAGAAAGTTTATTCGTTACCAAATACAGATATTAATTGCAGTTACTAGTGCCATAAAAATGTTTTAACGTTTTTAATGATGTTAAATTAAACTCGGATGAATGGTGTTAAAGCTAGAATGCCCACTATCGTGGAGCAAAATGAGGAAATTTTATCCTGTTAAAAATAATTAATAACTAAAAAAATAATAACTAATGAAGTTCTAAAACTGCAACCCAAATGTTTTATTTTTATAAGCTCCACAATAAAGGAAGAAAACAGTTCCTTGTTAAATAGTGAAACCCCCTCAGGCTTACAAAAAAGGTTGAATCCAACTGCTCAGGAGCCAATGGGAACACACTTTCAAACTGGACAAGTGGCCAAAGGGCTCAATATCACGTGAATTTAACACGTTGTCGATGCGTATATATATGCGAATTTAACGCGTGAAATACACGTAAAAAATGCGTTAAATTCAGGTGTTTTTGACCTCGATGGCTTTCCATAGAAGGGCTGCGTGTCACAGTGAGTGACACATAATCGCACGACGCAGCCAGCGCATGGCGCAGAACATTTAAGACCTATCTATTCTGAATTAAAGACTTTTCAAGGCCTTTTTTTGTAAAAAGATTATTTAAGACTTTTTAAGGACCCTGTAATCACTATAAAAAATAGTATGTCCTCTTTTGCTTTTCTGTCATGATATTTGGGGATGAAGCATAATTAGGCTAACTCCTCCTCATCATCGTTGTACGTTGCACTCTGGTTGTACTGATTCAGCGTGTCAGGAAACAGGTCACGCAATGATGACGTTTGACATCAGAAAAGGCCAGAGTTTGTTGTACATAATTTATTTTATGTTACATAACGTTATTTTAAAATCTGCATGAATGTGAGTGATTCTGATTAAAAAAATATAGCAACATTTTTTTTTAGAACCAGGGGCGTTTCTAGACCCCCTGGGGGCCCAAAGTAAGATGGACTATGGGGCCTCCCGGGCCCCAGAATGATGATGAATGATATTAACATATAAAATGAATAACATAACTATCTAAACTAAATGCAAACTTTACACACAATATATACAATAAATGCCAGAAAAACACACACAACTGATCTGTGCAAAATTTTAAGTATGATAAAACTGCAACCAAGCAAAAAAACAACAAAAAACAAGGAATTGAAGTGGAAAGTAAGAGTACACTAACCATTTCTCATTGGATTTTCTAACCATCTCTAACCATCATTGTCATTTTGTAATTTTCTTTGGTTAATCTCCTGAGGTGGGTTTTCCGAACTTTGGGGAAGTCCATGTCTGTTATTTGGAGTCAGGGCTCGAGACTGCGACCAGAATGGTCGCATATGCCAGTATGTTTTCAGTGTGTACGAGTGAAAATTTAATCTGGTCGCATCCGTGCGAGTGCGTATGGGTGACCTTATTTTCGACAGAGCGGCTCCGTGCTTCGTCAAGTCCCACAGAGTGCACTTATCTCTCCTTCTCTCTCTCTCGCTCCGCGCTGCGGGTGAGGAGACGGTGCACGCTCTCTCAACTTGGCTGCAGGTAATGCAACGGTGAATGCGCTGAGTATAAGCACCAATGTGCTCCTTTGGAGCGCACGCGGTTCGCAAACGGAGCAAGGAATAACAAGCCCTTCAGTGCGCTGACATTGAGAGCAACAGTAAAAAGGAAAAACATGCGATAGAGCGTACACGCTCATCAGAACCAGCATGGAGGGACCAGAACTGATGGATTATGATGCCAGGCCAGATGTTCAGCTGTGGTTCTCCCAGAGCAGTGGTCTGCAACCTGCGGTTTTGGGGCCTAATGTAGCCCTTTGACTCTTATGCAATGGCTCCCTATAGCTTAAAAAAAACAAAAAACTATTGAAAATAAATAGTTATTTTTTTTTTTACAGAAGCTATTAGTGATTAATGACAAATAAAATCAAGATATAACAATTTCTTAACCTAAAATAAACCATGTGCAATGACTCAGCACCTTCCTACTTCACCTCCTGTAACATCTACAGACCATCAACTTTCCTGCACCTGTGGCTAACCTTGAGTTTTAAATCCCTGGTAAATAACTAAACCAACAAAAACACTATTCTGGAAGAAAATAGAGATTTTAATTGTGTGGGAACAGATTCATTTAACCACCAATGTGCCGGTTAAATACGGATGCTTTATGTGTGGCAAGAAATGAGCAATTAGCGTGTGTTGATCACATGATCATGTGTTGTCAAATTCAAGTTACTTTTTGTAGCCTTTCAAATACATTAACTTAAGAAAATCTTCTTTATATAACATTGTGTTCATGTAAACTGAGATGTGTAAGAATTTGAAGATGCAAGATACTGTTTTTTTCTTGATGTCAATTTAATTTTGTTTTAAACTGTTTTTAAGTTTTCATTTACATGATCAATATGAATCAAATCAAATTAAATGAAACATTATTCTATATAAATTTAACTGTATAGACTTTAATACACTGTATTATCAGCTCCAGGAGGACTTTAATCCAGGTGAGATGAGGTTAAATGGTTCCTTGTAGAGTAAAGGTTGCAGACCCCTGACCAGGGGAAGAGGGTTAGGAGACCCCACTATAAGAGATGGACCCTCTGAATTGAATTCCATGGGGTGAAGCAATGCAGATGCTAAGTTCGTTATGCTACAGTTAACTTAATTCAAGTACAGCATTTCTGCAAAATAAAAACATAAAGCAAAACTTAATACTGACACTAAACCCTGAAAACATTTGTCAAATATCTCGTCATTCATCAGCATGCATGGCTATGCCGTAACCACCCCCCACCCCCCCGTTCAAAAAAAGGGTGCGACCAAATTGTGCTCCAGTGCTATAACTGGAATACTTAGTGTAGAGCCCTGGGAGTGGTTCTTTTCTCACAATTTGACAAAGAGCATTGTCATCAATAGCTTTTGTTCACAGTGCAGGATCATCTGATATTATTTGATTTGCTAATAATTGAGTACCTTCTGTTCTGGTGATGTGGTGTCATGGGTGTGGTGAGGAGGTGGTGATGGAATGCTGTGCTGCCATGCTGCTGATTTATGAAGGTGCCATCATGTCCTACTCTTCTTCTTCAAGACCCCCCTCATGATCTGAGGGGTGTAAAGTAAGAATAAATATGTGCTCTAAGTTTGTCATAACACAGAAGTTGGTTGTTAACCACACTGTCAAATTTGAATGATTAATATATACATATAAACACATTTTATGAATGTGTTTAGAAGTAAATGGCTAAATTCACTTTACACAGAATTAAATGTGCAATGAACTTTTCTGGTGCTGGGTGGATGACTGGGAGTTTGGGACAAAGTGCCTGGACAAACTGGGACAAACATTTTCATAATTTAACACATATCTTACACATTGTCACTTACCACTATCATGTTTTTTTCTTCTTTTCATAAGCCTTGTGGGATATCAATCAATCAATCAATCTTTATTTGTATAGCGCCAAATCATAACCAATGGTATCTCAAGACACTTTACAGTAGAGCAGTCTTAAGGACGGACTCTTCATTTTATGGATACACACATATGCATATATACGTATATACACATACATATGTATCCCACACCCAACATGAATTCATCATGGCGGCAAGGAAAACCTTCTGTTAAGCAGCAGGAACCTTGTGTGGATCCCATTCCTATGATGAACAGCCATCCACGTTATGCTGTGTTGGGTGTGTGCAGAGGAAAGGGTGGAGACAGAGTTGTTGAGACTCTGTAACTCCACACTGAGGATCCCACGGACCTGCAAGACAAAAGCCAGAAGGAGTACAGGAGCAAACACACAAGGGAAGAAGCAGACATAGAGGGAGTGTTTGAGAGAGGAATGGGACCCTCTCCGGTCTCTCTCTAACCTAAATGACCTCTCTCTTAACGCCCTCTCCAACCTCTCTCCAACCGAGCATGCCAGTCTATGCCTATTGCATCTTAATTATGAGCTATGATCTGGTTCCTAACTAAAAGCTTTACCAAAGAGGAATGTTTTGAGCCTAACCTTAAAGGTAGAGAGGGTGTCTGCCCACCGAACCGTGGTTGGTAGATGGTTCCAGAGAAGTGGGGCCTGATAACTGAAAGCTCTTCCTCCTATACTACTTTTAGAGACAAATGGAACAAAGAGTAGTCCAGCATTTTGAGAGCGTAGTGTTCTGGGGGGATTGTATGGCACTACAAGCTCCTTGAGATAGACTGGTGCCTGTCCATTTAGGGCTTTATAAGTGAGAAGAAGAATCTTGAATTCTATTCTATATTTTATGGGCCAATGCAGAGAGGCTAATACAGGAGTAATGTGATCTCTTCTCCTAGTTTTAGTCAGTACACGTGCTGCAGCATTTTGAACGAGCTGAAGTGTCTTAAGCGACTTGCTCGGGCAGCCTGCTAAAAGAGAATTACAATAATCCAGTCTAGAGGTAACAAAAGCATGGACTAGTTTTTCGGCGTCGCCCTGAGACAGGATAGATCTGATTTTAGCAATGTTACGGAGATGAAAGAAGGCAGTTCTTGAAGTTTGTTTTATGTGAGAGTTGAAGGATAAGTCATGATCAAATAGAACCCCAAGGTTTCTAACAGTTGTGCTTTGTGCCAGAGTAATGCCATCTAGGGCAGTTAGGCTAGCATAGGTTTCTCTAAGGTGTCGTGGGCCCAGTACAATGACCTCAGTCTTGTCTGAGTTGAGAAGAAGAACATTTTGGTCCATCCAGGCCCTAATGTCCTTTAGACAGGCCTCAAGTTTAGATAGCTGATTTGTCTCACCTGGCTTCATTGATACATACAGTTGGGTATCATCAGCATAGCAGTGAAAGTTAACAGAGTATTTTCTCATAACATTACCAAGGGGGATCATATAGATACAGAAGAGGATTGGACCTAGCACAGAGCCCTGAGGAACCCCGTAGTTTACTTTAGTGTACACAGAAGACTTATTATTCACGTGTACAAACTGGTACCTATCAGATAGGTAGGACTTAAACCAGTTTAGGGCAGTCCCTGTGATTCCAAGTAATTCCTCTAATCTCTCTAGTAGAATATAGTGATCTATAGTGTCAAAAGCTGCACTAAGATCTAATAAAACCAGCACTGAGAGTCGACCTTCATCTGAAGCCCAGAGTAGATCATTAGTTACTTTAACTAAAGCAGTTTCTGTGCTGTGTTGAGCTCTAAAACCTGACTGGAAGTCCTCGAACAGGCTGTTATTTTGAAGAAATTTACAGAGCTGAGCCGCCACAACTTTCTCAAGAATCTTTGAAATAAAAGGAAGATTAGATATAGGCCTGTAGTTTGCTAAAGTGCTGGAATCAAGAGTAGGTTTTTTGAGAAGGGGTTTGATTACAGCTATTTTAAAGGACTGTGGCACGTAGCCTATTGATAGGGATATATTTATTGTCTCCAACAAAGATGGGCAGACCAGGGGAACAACTTCTTTAAACAGCTTAGTTGGGATCGGATCTGAAAGGCAGGTCGATGGTTTGGAGGATGAAATAATAGAGTTAAGTTCCTGAAGTCCTATATGTGTGAAACAGTTTAGGTTAGGCCTATTTACATTTAATGGTACAGCAGGCCCAGGTGAAGGCAGGGAGTGGCTAATTTTATCTCTAATCTTATGAATTTTATCGTTAAAAAATGTCATAAAGTCCTCACAGCTGAGGGCTAGAGGAATCATGGGCTCAATAGAGCTCTGACTTTGTGTTAGCCTGGCTACAGTGCTGAAAAGGTACCTCGGATTATTTTTAATTTCTTCAATTAGTGAGGAGTAGTATGTAGATCGACTATGTCGTAAGGCTGTCATGTATTTACTATGGCTTTCTTGCCAGAGTATTCGTGACTCTTCTGTTTTATTGGAGCGCCACATTCTCTCTAATTTACGGGTTGTTTGTTTGAGTGTGTGAGTTTCAGAGCTAAACCACGGAGCTTTCCTCTGACGTTTAATAGTTTTTTCCCTCAATGGGGCAATTGAGTCCAAGGTGGATTTTAGTAGACTAGCAGAGCTATCGACAAGCAGATCTAGTTGAGAGGGGTTATAATTAATGTCATAGTTATTTATTGGATGGTGCACTGAGTTTAAGGCAGCAGGAATGGCCTCTTTAAATTTAGCCACAGCACTATTGGACAGATTTCTACTCCTAACTATTTTATTGCACAGTGCGAGATCCTCGAGGATAATGTTAAAAGATATTAAAAAGTGATCTGATAGCAGAGGATTTTCAGGGTAGACTTTTAGTTCATTAATATCAAGGCCATATGTTAGAACAAGATCAAGAGTATGATTTAAATGATGAGTAGCTTCATTAATAGTTTGAAAAAAGCCAACTGAGTCTATTAGGGACATAAAGGCTGAGCTCAGGCTATCACTATCTTTGTCCACATGGATATTAAAATCTCCTACTATCAGTATTTTATCAGAACTGAGGACTAAGTTTGATATAAACTCAGAGAATTCTGATAGAAATTCAGAATAAGGGCCTGGAGGACGGTAAATTATCGCAAATAAGACTGGCTGGCAGGTTTTTGATTCGGTATGAGATAAATTTAGAACCAGGCTTTCAAAGGAAGTGTAATTGGCCTTTGGTTTAGGATAGATTAGGAGAGAGGAATGATAAATAGCTGCTACACCACCTCCACGGCCTATGTCTCGTGGCATATGAGTATTTAAATGACTGGGAGGAGTGGATTCATTTAAACTAACATATTCATCTTGATACAGCCATGTTTCAGTTAAACAGAATAAATCAAAGTTATTTTCTGAGATAAGGTCATTTACTAGTAGAGATTTGGATCTCAGTGATCTAATATTTAATAGAGCACATCTAATGGTTTTATGTTTTGGTGTTTCTAGATTTGAGATTTTAATTTTTTTCAAATTTTTATAATTGATAGCTCTTTTATTTGATTTTATGTTAAAATCATTGTGAAATATGGGTCGGGGGACTGACACCGTCTCCATAAAATAATATTCATCACCATCACAACAGTTGTCATGGCGATGAACACAGCTATCATAATAGCAATGGGAGGGAAACTGTCCTAAGGCAAGCGCAGAGGGGCGTGGAGGACTCCCCCTCTGTAACATGGTCTCATTCATGAGATGTCATAACAGTGACTGTGCCATGTTTTCTGATAGTAGAGATGCTCCCTCCAAAGTAGGGTGGATTCCATCTCTTCCTATCAGGTTCGGTTTTCCCCAGAAGGATCTCCAATTATCAATGAAGCCCACCTCGTTTTCTGGACACCACCTCGATAGCCAGCGGTTAAATGATGACATGCGGCTATACATGTCATCACTGGTCAGATTTGGTAAGGGACCAGAGAAAATTACGGAGTCCGACATTGTTTTAGCATAAGCACAAATTCAATGATTCAATGTTCACTTTGGTTGCTTCCGACTGACGACGTCGGGAGTCATTAGTGCCGACATGGAGGACTATCCTATCAAACTTACGGTTACTCTTTGCCAGCAACTTTAGATTTGATTCTATGTCGCCCGCTCTGGCCCCTGGGATGCACCTCACGATGCCCGCTGACTTTGCTAGCTTCATGTTTCTCACTATGGAGTCGCCAATTATCAGAGTTTGTTCCCCGGTGAGTGTGTTGTCTTCACGGAGAGGGGAGAACCTGTTTGAGACGTGAACGTGGTGGTGTCCCGAGCGGCTTTTTGACCTTTGACTATGCTTACCACGGACAGTAACCCACTCATTGCTGGCCGGGGGGGAAGCTAAGCTAGCGCTAGCACGGTCCGCACCGGCTAGGTCCTGCTTGCTAGCTTCTGTTTTGGTATCAGGGGTGCGGAACCGCTTCTCCAGATTGTTGATCTTCACCTCCATATCTAACAGTACGCTACACTTTATGCAACTACCATTGTCCCTAAAGGAGGACGAGGAGTAACTAAACATCTGACACACCGGGCAGGAGAGCGGAGGGGAGGAGAGAGAATCCATAGGTGCTAAATTTAAGCTAAGCTAAGCTAAGGACAAAAGGAAGTTTAAAGGAGATTACACTGCCTATAAGAGGCGAGATTGCTTTTTACTTAACTTTCGTACGTTTAACTCTACGGTAAAACAAGTGTTTTCAAGGCTAAAATATCAATGACAACAAGTTTGATTAGAGTTAGCAGAACACAGTAGTAGAGCGCTGCAAGCAGCGGTAGAGCGTAAACAGGAAATGATCGATACGTCACCACGTCAGCACGTCACCAGCACGCAGCACGTCACCAGCACGCAGCCTGATATGTCCGCTTCATTTTTTCTGTGTTTGATAACATCAGCAGATTGATGCAGGGACCCATTAGGGAGGTTCCCGACGTAACACTGTAATGTGTCCGGGGGGCGTTCAAATTGTGTCACTGATATCTGCCGTCTGTCGGGGCCTCCTCCTCGCAACTACCCAGTGACTACTCAGGAAGGGCCCCGTGCAGGGGATTTTCGATGCGCTGTCGCTGCAGCGTCTCAAAGCAGTTATATTATTTTGTCATTGAAATCAGCTGTCCCTCGGGGGCCCCTTCAGCTCGGGGCCCTAGGCAATTGCTTGTGTTGCCTACCCTGTTGCAACGCCTCTGTTTAGAACATGCCTAGCGGGCGCCTCAAGTGGTCCTCTCGGGCAACCATGTGCCCGTGGGCACAGCGTTGGTGACCCCTGGTATCGGACAGTGTCAGACTATAACATCTGCTATTTTTAGGTTCTGTATGACCGTTTGCAAAGAAGGTCCATTCTGGAATGTGTGTGCAATGACTGAAATGTTTGTGTGAAATGTGTTTTCTCATTGAACATAAAATTTCCACACCTCAAGGCTAAAGTGTAATTTAGAACTATTTGAAACCTTGTAATGATAGAAAAATGTGAATAAAAAAATGTTTCTTTAATAAAAACCGTGTTGTGCCTTCACTTAAAAACTAGATTAATAAAGGAAGAAATAAACTATTAGATAGGTATTAAACAAGATTTTTTTTAAAAAAATTTTTAAATAAGCAACATTAATTTTTTTTTTTTTTAACTTTTTTCTTTAAAAATAAAAGGTATATATATTTTTCATGTGCATGAACAGGATGAAATAACATCCACAAGTTCCCAGTTAAGTCCTTAAAGAATAAACAGAGTGAAGAATAATAGTATAAATTAATACTAATCGCAATAGCCTAAGCAATCGCATAAGCCTAACATTACCATTCACCTAGCATTAGCATTAGCCCAGCATTAACAATAGCCTAGCATTGGCATTAACTTAGCATTAGCATTCACTTAGCATTAGCACTAACCTTCCGGCAGCTGAGCTGACAGCAGCAAAAGAGCAGAGCGGAGCTCACAGAGGAATTTATTTACTAAACATGAACTTTTTCTTCTGAGAAATGATACGATACCTCAACATCAAACTCTATCATTTACCATCTGACTCTGGCTCTGAGGTAATCATCTACTGCTTTTTTATTTGCTGGCTCAACTGGAAAGCTAAGTAGCAAGCAAGCTAGCTACAAGTAGCAAGCTAGATAGCTACAAGTAGCAAGCTAACTAGCAGAAGAATGGCTCTTTCCACAACAGAATACAGCAGTCTTCTCCAAAAGATTACTGAACTGGAGACTACAGTGCGAGGAATTTTAAAAAGTTTAAATTAGTTGAAAAAGTTGGAAAAACTTGAAATCGGTTGGAAAAAGCTTGAAAAAGTTGAAAGTCTGTGCTGGAAGTAAACATGGTTGAAATCAGTTGAAGAATGGCGGAACGGCTGAAGTTCTAAGTTAAAGGTTTGAAATGTTGAAAATGTGGATAGGAAAATGAACGTGTTGAAGTTGAAATGAGTTGAAAAGCTCTAAGTCTAAAAGTTTAATTCCCCATTCATTCCAATGGGACTTTATTCGCAGTTTTTTGCAATTTATTCTGCAAAAAATTCATCACTCGCATAGAAAAGTCATAGCACACAATTCCCGACCAAAGTTTTGGCCGAAGATGATTAATAATATACGCATGGAAGAGCTGTCTCGAACCCCTAATAAAAAGAGCATGCAATCAAATGAATGGAATAAAATACAACCTAACACAACCCTGGGTCAGATTGCACTTGAGTCTTAGTTTTTAATTATACTGTCCATGCTGTCTGATTTTGAAGTCATTGTTTATACCATTTGAATATACTCTGTAAAATGGGATTAGCTTCGCTGTTGTACGTTATGTACTCATGACATGTTAAGACTTGTAAGTTAAAGTTAGAAACTTTTGACTTGACTTGGACTTGAACCACCTTGACTTGAGACTTTACTGTCTTGATTTAGGACTTTAGTGACTTAAGACTTACTGGACACTTGAGAATCAGTGACTTGTTCCCACCTCTGGGCTCAGATCATTTAAGTGCTGCTTAATAATGGGAAAAACACCATCCTGGGCAATAATAAACCACTCTGTTTTTCCTGTTCCTTCTTTAATGACTGTAATTTGTTAGTTATTAGATTATAATTCCTCAGAGCAACACTTGTAATACTGAATGAACGAGAATTGATTTAATTGTCATTTTTTTTAGGTGTACTTCAGTCCTGCACCAGTTGAATTGGTTGAAATACACTGCAGTCAGACCCCACTCACTATGAACGACCAATCAAGAAGCACTCCAAAAGTCAACAGTCTTTTTCTTCCAAGACGTGGCTTCATGCTCCTGTTATTGACTGTATGTGTTATGTTATACATACTTTCATGGATGAACAATTTGCAGGTGAGAGCCCAAAAACGTACACGACCCTAACAGTTTTATAACAGCATTGATATAAATATGAAGCAGGTGTTTTTCCTGCATTTCAAAGGGTTTCACTCTGCATGTGCCATCAATAGGAAGAATAAAGAAGACGATTGTAAATACAACACCCTTGGTGCTGATGGTGACATTACACTTCACAAGAACCATGCTCATATTAATCATGTGTTTTAAATGTAATGTGCAAAGTCTACTAAGCTATTCAAGAAACCATGTGACCAGATCATGGAGGACTTGGTTGGTAAAGAAACATAAGACCATAGCCTAGCACTAGCTAAAGACAATAGGATGTAGTAGCTGTAACTAACTGCACATTAACAGTGTTGGGAATAACGAAGCTACCTTTTCTGTCACGGAGTAATCTATGTAATTACTCTCCCATTGTTACAATGCCGTTATCGTTACTGGGAAAGTACAGTGGCATGTTACAATTCGATTTAATGAAGCGCCACAGTGTCAGGCATCTAGGCAGCGGGCAGCCCATCTCAGCTATTTTCATCCTGCATACAGCAGCAGGACAGTGGAGAGCGCATGGGAGAGCAGGGGTGGTGAAGATTGGCTAAAAAGTTGGGTGGGCGGAGAGTTGGTCGAGCCAATGAGAGCCAACTCGATTGCTTTTAGGGAGAAATAATTTGTAACAGTAACTAATGACTTTTTAAGAATAAAATGCCCAACACTGCACATTAATAAGTAGATAGACATTAGGGAGGTTGCAAACCAACAATTTTCCCTGCCTATTACACCAATATCAGTGATGTCCCGAAAGGAAAAGAAAAAATGGCTTTTGGTGCATTATATTAGTGTAATTGTGGCTTTTCTTCTATCTCTTTTGTAACATGATGTATTTATAACCAGTGTTTGGCGGTAACGCGTTACTTGCAACGCGTTACCGCCCCAACGTCACTTTTGACAGTAACTAGTACTGTAACGCAATTTTTTTCTAAAGAAATAACGCCATTACCGTTACACTATGGCGTGTTTGTCCGTTACTTTGTTAGCTGCAGTGTACTTCCTGTTTACAGTGGCGCTACATATTTTTGCGGGATGCCGTGCCAAACACAGTAAAACAGTAGAAGAAGCATTGTCAACATGTTTCTGTTTACATCACGTGCGCCAATCATGGCGAGTCAATGCGGGAGCAGGACGAGCTTCTCAGAGTGGAAATACGCGCATTATTTTTGTCTCCAAAAGATACTTCAGTGAAGCTAAGCTAAGCTAACGCTGCGGCTGGATTTTAACGGACTGTGACTGTTATCCAGGGACAGACCAGCCAAATTATTGCACAGTATGTTGTTGTAAATATGCAGCCTGTCGCTACTGCTGAGTCACTGCTTACAGCAGCTCATTAGCCTGATATGTTGAGCATTGCGTAGCTGAGAAAAATGCTGTGAATTAGTTTTTCCACATTTATTTTTATAAGCATTTTCAACAGCAGAATGTGCACCTGGAATATGCACAGCTTACTTTACATGACTGTGCTAAGGCTGAAAAATCACTGTTTTAATTTTGGAGCAGCTGTTTTGTGCTTTATATGCACATCATTTATGGTTGTTTTATAGCAGTTGATCAACAGTGGATTATTATATTATTACAGAACTAATATGAAGCTGTATGAACACAAATGACCCAAAATAAATAATACATTCTTTAACTCTAAGTAACTCAAAAGTTACTTTTTCCAGTAACGCATTACTTTTTGGTGTAAGTAATCAAAATAGTAACTGAGTTACTTTGTGAATGAAGTAACTAGTAACGGTAACTAGTTACTTTTTTTCAGTAACTAGAACAACACTGTTTATAACCTAGTTTTTGTTTGCATGATGCATTTACAAGTTGAAATTGCACCGGCTGGAGGCCGGGGAAGTTTGGTGTGCTTCAGCAGCAGGGTCGGGATTATGCTAATGATTGTTCCATTACATAACGCGTCTATGATTTCTGACCCGCCATTAAATCCTGAACACAGAAATTTGAAACACAGAGTGTGAAGCCTAGTTCCACAATTACATTTTAAATGGTTGAATGGCTTTTTACATATTTTAAGGAATACATTTATGACCTATTTAATGTGTGTATAATAAAATGGCTGAATTTGCTCTTTAAAAAAAGAAAAAAACATATTAAATATTGTAGAGAAGAATCAATCTCTAAAGGTACTAAACAAACATGGATCAGCCGATCTAACCTACATAACTACAATACAAACTTGCATAGCCACTCAAACACACACATCTCCAGTATGTCTCACACGTTCACCAAATCATGTTTGTCCGTCTTCTGTTTTTGTACGTTCCCCGTGTCTGTCTTCCCCTTTAGTCTTTTGTTATGAGCTCTTTATTTTATATAATCTCTTTATTCAAATATGTATTCTACCTTTTTATCCAATATTTAGTCTCGATCAGTGTCATTATTTCATTTTATTACGTATAATCTTCACCTTAATTAGCTTAGAACTGCATTTTATCGCAATTGAATTACCACATTGCTTTTGTTTATTATTGAATTATGAAAAAAGTTGATTTGCAATCTTTGATTCCTTTGAATTATTAAAACTGTGCGTATTAAGGTGTAGAGTTGGCTGTTACAATCCGCCTCCCTGGTTTATATTATTGGGTTTAATCTAAAACTTAGACATATTTTCCTCTGTCGAAGAGAGAGAACCCGAGCTTTTTAAAGTAATATTAATAATCATAATTAATATTCTCATTCATATAACCCATTATTCATAACCCCCTACAGCGGCATCTCCGCCCTCTTCTAAAAAAAGAGTGGTTTGTTCCGAACTGACAACGTCTGAACCGCCCCCTCCAGGAAGTGCCTGCTGCCGAAGCCGCGCCTCCACAGTGAACATACACTGTAGTGTATGCACTATTTGTTCATGCGGAGGTGCACTCCGCTCATGTGGTTTCCAGCACATCTTGTGGTTTCACGTATTGGCGCATTTATATGTGTAACCTGCCGTTCTAGTGAAAAGGAATATATCTTGTACTTTTTTGTCATAGTGTATATGTAAAGCTACAAATGTATTCTCTGCATTTAACCCCTCCCTGAGGAGGAGTAGGCAGCATCGCTGTGTAGCGCCCAGGGAGCAGACACATTTTTAGTACCTGTTCTATCGCCTTGTATCTCCTTTGACGTGATCTGACGTGTTTGTGACACAATGCGACGCAGCGGTTGGACAAAACAAGTGATTATCACCTAAAATGCAGTTTTTTGTGTAGTTAGAAGAAGAAAGGAGTAGAAGAAAGTGACTTAGCAGTTTAACGCTCTGGTGACTGAAGCAGCTGAATGACTGCTGCTGCTGTGAGACCCTGAAATGCTGAGACAAACTCACAATCACAATGGCCATGTGTTTTACTGCAATGTGCAGTTTTTGGGCTGAAAACAACAACAGTGTGTGGATTGCACGAGAAAAATCGCTTTGGTAATCACTGATCTCCCTCAGCGAGGCATGAAGTCGACCACTCATGAATATGCATAAGCAGACACCAAACAGCCCATTTCCCCTAAAGTCACTTTTCAAAACAGGCGAGTTTGGGAAAATGAACCTCAAATACTATGTTTTTGGGGTTCTTAGAACTAATGGAGATGGGTGAAAAATGCATGATATGAGACCTTTAAGTTAAAATAATGCTGGCAATCTTGTTTTATAATTGTTTCCCCAAACGTCTGCACAATATGTGAAATATGGTAACACTATAGAACAATAAAGTCTGGCCTGCGCTGTAATTTAAAACCTGTCTTGCTTTTTTTTTTACTTTTACTTAATGTTAATGGCTATACATAAAAAAATAGAGTACCTGATATAATATACCCAATAAAAAGTACAACATTTTAATGGCCAGTACGATTTTTGGGGTATATTGTAACAGGTAAAATTACCCAGCATTAGTGAGGATGGTAATAATTTTAGTTATGGTCCCTGGGTGGGTTTATCATCATTTTTATTGTGGTGGGTTTCCCTCTATCTAAATGTTGATGTGATGATGTGAAGAGTTCTCCGCAGACACCTTCTTGATATAAACATAACACTTTATTAATACAAAGTGAAGATGAGTGTCCGAATTAGACCCTACATGGTAAGGTCTCAGAACAGCAAAGCCAAACCACTACTCAAAGGGAAAAAAGTCAAGCAAACACATATATGATCTGACGAGAAACCTGAAACCAACGCGTGGTGTCAAAATAAGGCTTTAGTTTTGGAACAAAGAGAGGAAGCAACAAATGTTTACTGTGGACCTAAAGGTGGTAAAAATCTCATTTGTCAAAGCACCGGAGCCGAAATCGAATACTTTTATGGAATACAGCTGTGGCAAGTGTGGGACCATGGAACCTCCTTGGTTTCCGGCTCAATATAACACTCTTGCAACTGTGCTGGCTGGGTTTAATTGTGAAAACATGTGTTCAAGCATGCAGAAGGGAAAACACTCAAATTTAGGTAAAAATGCATATTGCATTAAATTAATATCATGTGAAGCAGTCAATAAACCTCAGTATCACTACTGAATTTTTCTTTTGGCTGTTCCATTTCGAGGGCGCTAATAGCGATTTATTTACAGTTAATTTGATGTCTATGAAACTTGGGAAAATATTTTGTTGAAATTTGAAACTGTAAGATTTGTGTGAATTAAGTCATGGTAAAATTTCTCATTAAGACTATTTCTAAATTTCTAATATGCATATCTTCATTATAATGTCCCTCTGCTTTCAGTTTCAGAGGACTGCTGACCCCACCTTCATCCCACAAGCTCCCACCGTCCACCAGAGCTTTTGTGCATTTCAACCAATCTCTCCTGAAGAGGCTCTTGAAGAAGAAAACATTCTTAAATCTATTGCATGGCCAAAAACTTCATCCATAACCTCTTTGAAAAATAGCAGTAATCCAACATGCAGCAAGTTCACTATTCTCCCAAAGATGGGGGGAGGACAGTGGTACATAGGGGATCAGCTGGAGGTCAGCATCATAATGAAGGACTACAACTGTCATCCCAAGACCTCAGGAGGAGACTTTTTAGTCGCTAAGCTAAAGAACCGAGATTTGCAAGCAGGTGTGAGCGGGCAGGTGATTGATCATCTCAATGGCAGCTACACCGCTGTCTTCATTTTAGTCTGGGAAGGACAAGCTGATGTTGAGGTAATACAATCAGTTACTGCACTAACTGTGGTGCTGTTTGTGTTGAAATGAGCCTTTGATCAATATGTTTTATTCTGAGCATGTTTGCAAAGGAATTTTATATTGTAGAGAAATTAATTTATTGACAAACTTTTTCTCTAAATGTTTTTTATAATATTTCAAAGCTACATTATGTACTTATTTCAGCGTTATTTGGTCAAAAATCAATAATAACCTTTTAACATATTGTAATTTAAATATTTCTGGGAGGACACTGGACCTCTGCTCCTTCTCCTGGCTCTGTGTTGGAGCTTTAGAAATCCAGGAGCGTAACATTTCTTTTAAGCCAATCAGAGATCGTTTTACAAACAGATGAGCTGTTTTGGGGCGTTGCTATTGACTGGCCGACTAAAGTCGATGCGCGTTCACATTGTATCTCTAGTAAAAGTGCAATGGCAAACGTCCCAGCAGGAAAAGTCCACATCTCAGCGTAAGACACAATGGTTACACAGCAAAGCAAACTGAAAAAGCGAGACTGACGTGGTGAATCAACAGTTTAAAGTCCCAAACATACTCCGGCAGATCGGACTCCACGGAGGTTTGCGCAGACTCAAAGTACATACGAGTGTCAGAGTGAGAGTGGTAACAGACATAATAAATTGTGTAAACATATGAGAAGCATATTCAAGGTTGAGAGAACATGCACAATTCATTTGCCGTCTGGATGCAGAATGGGTCTGTTCTGACCTGCAGCTGAGAATGTTGTGGGGGAGGGGCTCACGGCAGCAGCCGCTGCGACTACAGAGAGATACGTGTTTTCATGTCAGTTATCATCATGTCTAGAGCATCAGAAAACTCTCCAATAACTCGAGGTAACGTCCCTACATTTGTCAATAGTCTCTTGAGAAAAAAGTTCCTAAGTGCCTCATAGTTGTGCGCGTTCACGATGATGCCGGTGAATTTGAAACAGGGAGGGGAGGGGGCGTGGTTGAGTCTATACAAGTCTCACAATTCTACATACGCAACTTTAAGTAAGACATTCTTTTAACATCTATGTAATCTGCTATTAGTTTCAATGTCAATTTTTTAATCTTATACTAAACTGGACCATGTAAACTGTTTCAGATCAAAATATTTCTTTTTTAAGGTGATTCTGGTTCATTCCAGCGAGGCTGTCACAGTGCTGAAAAGGCTGAATAGGGAGAATCCTGACAGAGTTTCCTTCAAAAGTGTCTTTCGTTTAGGCTCAGTTGCTGAAAGTACAGTATGCAACATATGCTTACAACCTACAGTGCAGCCAGTGTGCAACTTCACTGATGTCCGCACAGGTGAGCCCTGGTTCTGTCTGAAGCCCAAAAATCTGAGCTGTGATACCAGGATCCAACATTCCAAGGGTGATTACCTTCTCCCCCTCAAAACACAGGAGGATAAACTTTTTATGGTGTAGGTGTACATGCTTAAAATTTTTCAAGCTACGACCAAATTTGTGCTTGTGATGTGTGGAACAAATGTCTTTTCGTGTTTTGTTACAGAAAAATCAACTTGAAAGTTCCTGTTCAGTCTTCTGGATCTTCAAGTGTCACTGTGTATCAAAAAAGTAAAGGTACAACAAATACAGTATTAACTCTTAATGTATTAGTGGCAGAATAGACTCAGTGACAATTTTTTTTAAAACAACATTTTTTGTGTTCATGTTTTAAAACCTGAGGTGCCACTTAGTAGCATGAGAGTATAAATTGATATTTATTAGCCAAAGATGAACTACTCAAGTCTTCCATCATATTACACCACACTAGATGGTGCATTTGCTAGTAGAGTTATCTCTCAGTGCAGTGATCATGGGTTCAATGTCCCATTGGTGGTCCACGAACTACTCACTTGTTAGCCCTGCCTAGGACGCTGGGTGCAACGTTACTGTATGGAGTTGGCCCAGTGTCCTTCCTACCTTTGTTAACTTTTTCCCCAGGGTCTCAGGCCCTTTTTGTTTCTTTGAGTTGTTTCAGATGCTACTTTTTAGGAACTTTGTTTTTGTAAACATGTTTTTATCCATCAGAATGTTTTGACTTTGCCCTTCAAACCTGTGACTGACCTCCTAGAAGGGGGCCGTAGCATAATTTTAGCCAAAGGCTAAAGAGAAACTTTGCTCAGATCTTTTTTTTTGTAGACTGTCTGGGTTGCTGGCCAAATTGAATACAAACTTAGTGGTTTGATGTTCAGTCTTCTTTTATAAATCCTTTACCAGATCAACCAACTGAAAACGACAGCAACAGCATGTTCAGACCATCTGGCTTCTATTACAAAGGTGTGTGGGAATCCCTTGGCACTAAACAAATTTACCAATTTGACACTGCATCCATCATTCAATGTCTGAGAAGGAAGATGGTCCACCTGTATGGAGACTCTACTGTGAGGCAGTGGTTTGATTACCTCACAAAAATAGGAGGTAATTACACCTTTCTAAATCCTGCCCATATAGTATTTATATTTAACTCTTGTTTTTTCTTCTAGGTCTCGAGGAGTTTAACCCTCAGACTCAAAAGACGACCGGTCCAAGGTTGTCCCTGGACCTTAAAAACAGAATCCTTGTCACATACGACTGCCATGGACCTCCTCTTCAATACACACCTATCGCAACTAGTCAGTTACATTACATTGCCAACGAACTTGATAGTATAATGGGAGGTTCTAACACTGTCGTAGCTCTTAGCGTCTGGGCACACTTTGGGAATTTTCCCTTGGAAATTTACATCCGGCGACTATTGAGCATCCGCAGGGCAGTGCTGAGATTGTTAACAAGAGCTCCAGATACTCTGGTAGTGATAAGAGGTGGAAACCCAAGAGCTCTGTCATTATCGATCTCAATTTTCAACAGTGACTGGTACTCACTTCAGTGCAACAAGGCACTCAAAGCGGTGTTTCAGGGCATGAATGTTCACCTTGTGGATGCCTGGGAGATGACACTAGCTCATTCCCTACCTCATGATATTCACCCACCACCTCCAATCATCACAAATATGGTTAATGTTCTTTTATCGTACACTTGCCCGAAAATGCAAAACTAGAAGTAATTTGTTAGTGTTGGTAGGGAAATTTCAACTATAGTGATGAAGATTTCAAAATAATATTGGTGCTGGTATATTTCACAGAGTGAAAGGTTTAATGACTCAGAAAGATCAGGAGAAACTGGTCCATGCTTTTATCTCCAGCAGACTGGACTATTGTAATGGTCTTCTTACAGGAATCCCCCAAAAGAGCATCAAACGGCTACAGCTGGTTCAGAACGCTGAACCAGCAGGTCTTAACCAGAACAAAGAGGTCAGAGCACATTACTTCAATATTAAAGTCTTTACACTGGCTCCCAGTCAGCCTCAGAATAGACTTTAAAGTTCTGCTGCTGGTGTTTAAATCTGGGGTGGGTTTGGTCCAGACTACATCAGTGACATGTTAGTCAGGTATGAACCCAGCAGGTCTTTCAGATCTATGAACACAGGTCAGATAGTGGAGCCCAGAGCTCACAGTAAACATGGTGATGCTGCGTTTAGTTGTTATGCTGCAAAGAAGTGGAACAAACTGCCAGCAGAGCTGAAGTCAGCATCTAATGTGTACATTTTTAATTCAAAGTTAAAGGCAGTTTTTTTCTCTACTGCATATGATTGAGAGAGAGATTTTTGGTCATGTGGTTGATGTAATGCGTTTGTTGATTAAATTAATTGATTTTACTGACGATTTTAAATGTTCTTTTTTGTCACATGATCTTCTGAGCTTTTTTTTTTTTTTTTTTAGGTTGATTTATTTGAAAGGGGACAGTGCAATTTCATATAACACATGAACAAGCATGGTTAATAAAAAAAAGCCAGAATTAGCCAGAAGGCTATTTTTCATCTGTAGTCCCTTGGCCAAGATGTAAAAAGGCATTAAAATACAAGCATGACAATACATTTACAAGTCAATAACAACAATAACAGTACCTGTTACAATATTAAAACACGCAAAAATCCTGTTGCAATATCAAAACACACAAAAAACACGTGTTCAAAAGGCTACGTTATCTAATACAATACAATGCAGCGCAACATGCTCGACTTTTAATATTGGCAGACGTACATGTTAATAAGACAAATTTTCAATTTTTTTGTAAAGGCCTTGTAAGTGGTTAGCTGTTTAACCTCCTCAGGTATTGAGTTCCACTCAGCAGCGCCCCTAACTGACCAGGCCGAGCGACTGAAAGCACTTGTGTCATCCCTGCACAGAGGGATGACACAATCGCCTTTTACAGAGCCTCGAGTGACGCGCTCAGAGCTGTTTCTTTGGCTGACGAACTCTGCCAGAGGAGCTGGGGCCAAATCATTTGTTACTTTGTATATGAGACTCAGATCTGCATATCTATGGAGACTGTCCTAATATAAAAGGTTGTACTTTTTTAGGATGGCACAGTGATGATAGTGCCTTGGTTTTCTATCCAAGACTTTAATGGCTTGTTTGTATAATGTTTTCAAAGGTCTTTTTGCACTCTGACTTGCCTGAGACCAACTTGTTAGGCAGAAGTTAACGTGGCTGAAAATCATGGAATGTCGAAAAATTATTGCAGCTTTGGTTGACATTTCATGTCGGATTGAGCGGAAATTTGCTAGATTAAACTTGATATTTTTACATAATTTGACAACATGGGTTTTAAAAGAGAAGTGAGAATCTATTACTAACCCAAGGAATGTGTATTGATTTACAATTTGTAATTTTTCTCCAGCAACTAGTATGTCAGGAGTAGATGAGGCTCTATTGGTTTTACTAAAAAACATACCTACAGTTTTTGAAGTATTTAGCTGCAGGCAGTTCTCCTGCAGCCAGGATGTGACAAGAGTCATTGCTTTGGTAAGTTTATCTGCAACAATGTCCTTGAAGCGACGGTGAACAAATACAACGGTGTCATCTGCATACATCAAACATTCAACTTTAGAGCAGACAGTCGGCAAATCATTAATATAAAGGCTAAATAAGAGGGGCCCTAATATTGAGCCCTCAGGAACCCCGGTGGTTAGCCTAAGAGACTCAGACTTGCTGTTGTTAATTAATACAGATTGAGTACGTTTATGCAGGTATGATTCAAACCAGCTCACACTCTCACGAGAGAAATTAAATTGTGAGAGCTTAGAAAGTAGAACAGAGTGGTTTACTGTGTCTAAAGCTTTCCTGAGATCTAAGAATACCGCCCCTACTACTCCACCCTTGTCAAGAGAAGATTTGATTTTCTCAATAAAAAGGCATGTAGCCATTTAAGTGGAGTGTTTGGATCTGAAGCCAAACTGCATGTAAAGAGGGGGAGCTACTGTTTAAGTACTGGACAATCTGCTCAGCTACCCATTTTTCTGCAACTTTGGAAATGGCTGGAAGATATCCTGATTTTACAGCCAACTTCAAGGAATTACCGTCCTCCAGGCCCTTATTCTGAATTTCTATCAGAATTCTCAGAGTTTATATCAAACTTAGTCCTCAGTTCTGATAAAATACTGATAGTAGGAGATTTTAATATCCATGTTGACAAAGATAGTGATAGCCTGAGCTCAGCCTTTATGTCCCTAATAGACTCAGTTGGCTTTTTTCAAACTATTAATGAAGCTACTCATCGTTTAAATCATACTCTTGGTCTTGTTCTAACATATGGCCTTGATATTAATGAATTAAAAGTCTACCCTGAAAATCCTCTGCTATCAGATCACTTTTTAATATCTTTTAACATTATCCTAGAGGATCTCGCACTGTGCAATAAAATAGTTACGAGTAGAAATCTGTCCAATAGTGCTGTGGCTAAATTTAAAGAGGCCATTCCTGCTGCCTTAAACTCAGTGCACCATCCAATAAATAACTATGATATTAATTATAACCCCTCTCAACTGGATCTGCTTGTCGATAGCTCTGCTAGTCTACTAAAATCCACCTTGGACTCAATTGCACCATTGAGGGAAAAAACTATTAAACGTCAGAGGAAAGCTCCGTGGTTTAGCTCTGAAACTCACACACTCAAACAAACAACCCGTAAATTAGAGAGAATGTGGCGCTCCAATAAAACAGAGGAGTCACGAATACTCTGGCAAGAAAGCCATAGTAAATACATGACAGCCTTACGACATAGTCGATCTACATACTATTCCTCACTAATTGAAGAAAATAAAAATAATCCGAGGTACCTTTTCAGCACTGTAGCCAGGCTAACACAAAGTCAGAGCTCTATTGAGCCCATGATTCCTCTAGCCCTCAGCTGTGAGGACTTTATGACATTTTTTTAACGATAAAATTCATAAGATTAGAGATAAAATTAGCCACTCCCTGTCTTCACCTGGGCCTGCTGTACCATTAAATGTAAATAGGCCTAACCTAAACTGTTTCACACATATAGGACTTCAGGAACTTAACTCTATTATTTCATCCTCCAAACCATCGACCTGCCTTTCAGATCCGATCCCAACTAAGATGTTTAAAGAAGTTGTTCCCCTGGTCTGCCCATCTTTGTTGGAGACAATAAATATATCCCTATCAATAGGCTACGTGCCACAGTCCTGTAAAGTAGCTGTAATCAAACCCCTTCTCAAAAAACCTACTCTTGATTCCAGCACTTTAGCAAACTACAGGCCTATATCTAATCTTCCTTTTATTTCAAAGATTCTTGAGAAAGTTGTGGCGGCTCAGCTCTGTGACTTCCTTCAAAACAACAACCTGTTTGAGGACTTCCAGTCAGGTTTTAGAGCTTAACACAGCACAGAGACTGCTTTAGTTAAAGTAACTAATGATCTACTCTGGGCTTCAGATGAAGGACGACTCTCAGTGCTGGTTTTATTAGATCTTAGTGCAGCTTTTGACACTATAGATCACTATATTCTACTAGAGATTAGAGGAATTACTTGGAATCACAGGGACTGCCCTAAACTGGTTTAAGTCCGACCTATCTGATAGGTACCAGTTTGTACACGTGAATAATAGGTCTTCTGTGTACACTAAAGTAAGCTACGGGGTTCCTCAGGGCTCTGTGCTAGGTCCAATCCTCTTCTGTATCTATATGATCCCCCTTGGTAATGTTATGAGAAAATACTCTGTTAACTTTCACTGCTATGCTGATGATACCCAACTGTATGTATCAATGAAGCCAGGTGAGACATATCAGCTATCTAAACTTGAGGCCTGTCTAAAGGACAATAGGGCCTGGATGGACCAAAATGTTCTTCTTCTTAACTCAGACAAGACTGAGGTCATTGTACTGGGCCCACGACACCATAGAGAAACCTATGCTAGCCTAACTGCCCTAGATGGCATTACTCTGGCACGAAGCACAACTGTTAGAAACTTTGGGGTTCTATTTGATCAGGACTTATCCTTCAACTCTCACATAAAACAAACTTCAAGAACTGCCTTCTTTCATCTGCATAACATTGCTAAAATCAGATATATCCTGTCTCAGGGCGACGCCGAAAAGCTAGTCCATGCTTTTGTTACCTCTCGACTGGATTATTGTAATTCTCTTTTAGCAGGCTGCCCGAGCAAGTCGCTTAAGACACTTCAGCTGGTTCAAAATGCTGCAGCACGTGTACTGACTAAAACTAGGAGAAGAGATCACATTACTCCTGTATTAGCCTCTCTGCATTGGCTTCCCATAAAATATAGAATAGAATTCAAGATTCTTCTTCTCACTTACAAAGCCCGAAATGGACAGGCACCAGTCTATCTCAAGGAGCTTGTAGTGCCATACAATACCCCCAGAACACTACGCTCTCAAAATGCTGGACTACTCGTTGTTCCATTTGTCTCTAAAAGTAGTATAGGAGGAAGAGCTTTCAGTTATCAGGCCCCACTTCTCTGGAACCATCTACCAACCACGGTTTGGGGGGCAGACACCCTCTCTACCTTTAAGGTTAGGCTCAAAACATTCCTCTTTGGTAAAGCTTTTAGTTAGGAACCAGCTCATAGTTAAGATGCAATAGGCATAGACTGCCGGTGGGGGGGTCTGGCATGCCCGGTTGGAGAGAGGTTGGAGAGGGCGTTAAGAGAGAGGTCATTTAGGTTAGAGAGGGACCGGAGAGGCTCCCATTCCTCTCTCAAACACTCCCTCTATGTCTGCTTCTTCCCTTGTGTGTTTTCTCCTGTACTCCTTCTGGCTTTTGTCTTGCAGGTCTGTGGGATCCTGAGTGTGGAGTTACAGAGTCTCAACAACTCTGTCTCCACCCTTTCCTCTGCACACACCCAACACAGCATAACGTGGATGGCTGTTCATCATAGGAATGGGATCCACACGAGGTTCCTGCTGCTTAACAGAAGGTTTTCCTTGCATGATGAATTCATGTTGGGTGTGGGATACATATGTATGTGTATATACGTATATATGCATATGTGTGTATCCATAAAATGAAGAGTCCGTCCTTAAGACTGCTCTACTGTAAAGTGTCTTGAGATACCATTGGTTATGATTTGGCGCTATACAAATAAAAGATTGATTGATTGATTGAAGGAATTATCTCGTTCTTTCATCAGTTTCAGAATAGATTGATTTACCCAGGGAAGACCATTTTTTTTAGCCCTTAATTTAATTTTCCGTGTAAATTGTGTAATAATTTGCTGTATTTTGTTGAAGAATTGAGAACAATCCTTGTCCAAGTCTATGCCAGAGAGTAATTCATCCCAATTTACATCATTGATTGAGTCCATGAAGGTTTGTTGTTCCTGCTTTGGTATCCTAAAGGATTCTGTGGCTGGCAAAGATTTTAAATGTTTTTTATTTAATTTTCTGTTGACCATGATGAGATTGTGATCAGACAATCCAGTAAGCATATTGTAAGATTTCAAAATCCTTTCTGGCCTGTTTGTAAAAGCTATGTCAATTTGAGTGCTCGTAGAGTTTGTAATGCTTGTGGGGCCTTTAATCACCTGAGCCATATCCATTTTATCCATGACCGTTTTCAAGTTTTTCCTGATTTGTTTGACTTCCCAATTAAATTAAGTTCCTTTGCAAGGTTGAGTTGTTTTAATAAAATGTCTAGCTTTTCATAAAAATCTGCATTGGAAGAAGGAGGTCTATACATACTGTAACCACAAGAGTGAAGGACAATTTCTGTGACAACGTTACATTTAAACCAAGAAATTCCAAATCATTCTCATCTGCAACATGAATTTCATTACAGATAAAAGTGTCCTTGGCATAAATCATGACCCCCCCTCCCTTTGAACCCTGTCTGTCTTTACGAAACATTTTATAACCGGGTATAGATATTATTGCGGAGTCAGTAAGTAGGTGGCGGACTTGATCACTTTTTGACTTACATAACACATAAAATGCCTTTTGGTTTAGTGTGGTTGAGTCCCAAATTAATTTAGAGTTATTAACTGTCTGAAATACCCCGAGTTTCCAGTGTTTTATTATTGCGGGATTTGTCGGTTTCCTGTTTCTAGTGTTGACGTTATTTGCAAGTAGCTTTATGTTTACTGTGCTGTCACCTGTTGCACGGTTCTCAAACTTACAAGGAAGATAAAGAGAAGATGGGGCTCGGATTTTACTTGTCGTTGTAGAAAGAGTCTGACAGCTGGAGGTTAGCGAGCCGGCCCCCTCCGGTGAGATCCGTACCAGCTTTCAACCATGCCGTCCCTGCTGTACTATCGCCGCCGCCACACCTACCAGCTGTTTGTGGACTGTTTACAACGCTCCCTCGCGCTGATTTCAATGAGGAGCCCACGGCACAGTTCAATGAGCACGATGATCCCCAGTGCAACAGCGCTCCACGGCCATCCCGAAAAGCGTCCTCGTCCAAATATCCATTTGGCGGGGGCATCCCATTCCTGTGTGGTGGAGAGGGCAGAGCTGCGCAGCCGGTAAACTCGGTAAACTGATGGATCCGTCCAACCGGTAACCATATCCGCGTCGATCACTGGTCCCGCCGAGCTCGCCGGAGAGATGGAAGAATCGAGGTAAGTGCTTAGCTCAAACGTGTAGTTTGTAGTAAAAGTGCGTACCTGTAAGTTTCCTGCAACGCTCTTGCTGTTGCTGTGGTTTGATGCGATGATATGGGGGCTATCTGATGTTGGGCCATTTGTCGGACCGGGGCATTGGTGAATGTCCCCGGACAGCAGAAGGCAGATGGTTATTATTAGTGCGAGGCTCTGTTGCGGCTTTAGTGCCGATTTGGTGTGCTTTCTGATGTAGAAGAATGAGCGTAGCAGCCAGGACTTGTCTTTCAAGTCCAAGATGTTTGGTGACTTTGATTGTCACGAAGTCCAGATATAGGTTTGATGATGCTATTGGAACTATAAGAGTCATCCAGAATTTGACCAGTATCTGTGTAAAAAAAGGTGTTTGACAGCAGTGCATAAGCAAAGAGCGCTGCAGCTATACCTGCCACACCCGGCGCCACCATCTTAGGTCTTCAGAATATCTCCAATATTGCACTTGTTTTTACTTGCTTTAATCATGTCCCGACGAAGACTATGAGTTGACTCAATGCGTAGACATCCCTGTATTAAATAAGGAATTTTTACACCTCAAGAGTGCCTCGGATTTTCAGTTTTGGCAGCTGCTGCTGCTTCTTTGTGTTGTTTTTCGACATAGACAGGCCAATAATTCGGGGTGGGAAGAGTACAGAAAAAATCTACTTAAGTAGAAGTACTGTTACTATGATTACATTTTACTTAAGTAGATGTAAATTTACTGGTGTAAAAATCTACTTGAGTAAAAGTAAAAGTAAACGTTCCTTAGTTTTTGTTTTTTTTTTGGGCGGGGGGGGCATCTCTTCCATGCAATAGAAAAATAAATAGACCTGTATAAACATACAACTAGGTTATTTTTTTAATTATTATTAAAGAACACCATTTCAAAATAACGTGCATGAGAACAAGACATTGGTGTGGGTCACCTGGATAATATAAATAAAATAAATGTCAAGGATGTTAATTCGATGAGGTAAGTACTTGTGTCAATACATCCAATGTGTCAGAGCATCCATTAAAACATATCTGAAAGCAAGAAATGCGTACAGTTATTTATATAAAGTCTATAAAACATTCTAGGTGAAATGAGCCTAAGGAAGAAAAAATTATACTGACGCCCCAGGGTGACTTGTGCGCGCCTACAAATACAGTTTTATATTAATAATAATAATTATAATTAGAATCACATTGCACAAAACTGCTGATCAATTGGCTGCAACACCTGTAGCTGTTACATAAGAAATGCACACACAATGCGTAAAGACACACAGTGGCTTATCGGGCACTGCTGGAGGATGATGCACACGGGAGACCAGAGTCGAAGCCAGGCAGTATTAAATGGGGAGCATTAAGAAAACTTCAGGAGGCACAAAAACGCGCCGCTCTGAGTTGCACACAACACCCCCAAAATTTGCACATTTCTGAGCGGGTGGGTATACTGTTGTATTTCTTAGTATAATGTATAGATTTATAGATATGGAACTTTGCCATCCTGGGCTCTTCCGGGCTTTATCCGACAGCACGGGAGATATAACTCACTCAACAAGCTTTTACTTCTGACGCCATGTCTGTAAGTGACGGGAGGCGCTCATGCGTGTACCAGGTAACTCGTGTCTTTATTAACAACGTTACAACGTGCCGTCAAGCAGCCAACAACACGCTGTGAATGTGGGGTGTATTGACTGCTTAATATGATATTAATTATGATAATAATTTATGCTATATATTTATATATTTTCACTTAAAAGCTGAGTATAGGCCTTAAAAATATGGGGTTTGCAATCCTAGCCAGTTATTTCTGTAGCTCTGCTGTTGGGATGTCTATTGACTTGTGAACCTTGAAAGTTTCCTGTTCCCAGGCTGGTCCTTCCTTTGTTTGAGATATGGGAGTATGTGGCTTATTTTCTTTGTCTTAGGCTAAAGCCTTAGACTCCACCTGTTGGGTTTCGAATTTCTCGTCAGTCCATATATGTGATTGTTGGAGCTGTTTTTGCCTCAGAGCATGATCTGACCCCGTTTGTTCCACAGCAAATCCAGCATGCACAAATTAACACCGTCATATTTGATTTTAACACTTTTAAAGTGTCTATATGGGTCCACACCAGAGAGTGTTAATTTAACTCTTTTTGGAGAGTTGGTTCCTTAAGTCTAATTAAGTGTCAAATACTAAATCTGTCTGGAGTTAATAATTTAATACTTAGTAACTGTACTGCCCCTTGTGGGAAGAGTTATTTACGTTTTGAGTTTCTTGTGTTTTGTCCACACAGGGCTACCATAGTTCTTGTGTTTTTGTCCACATAGAGCTTCCGTAGTTCAGTCATGCTCCTAACAGTCTCACAGCAAGTAACACTTCACAGTGTTTAAGCCTGTAACATCCCATTTTGGCTCTACAAAAATATCTGTCTGTAAGTATTTGACTGATAGTAATCTTAGCTTCTATTAGTAGCCAACATTAGTCATTTTAGCATGTTTACAGTTCATAATTTGTAAGAAAATATTCTGCGCTAATACCATTAGCATCCCTATGGCAGTTTCCATGTAAATTAGCATTGTGCTAATCGCTTGTTAATGCTGCTGTTTTTTGAGGGTTTTTGTTAATTCTAAGCTACTTATTTTATGTTGCAATGAATATTTGCCCATTAAGATTGTAATATGCATTATCTTTGTTTCTGTATGTTACAGTTTTACAGTCTATCCAGTAAAACACACCAAAACAGCAAGACGCTTCCTGGTCCTTTATTGGAGACTGTTCACTATCTGTAAAGCTAGTTCACACACACTAGTACAGGCAGAATAGTAACACTAACTCAGTGTTAGAGTCTAAATATTAACTCTCCAAGAGTTTTTTTTTTTTTTTTTTTTTTTTTTTTTTTTAAACTATATAAGAGTTATTTGTAAATAATACTAAAAAAAGATATACATTTTGTTTTTAACTTTTAGAAATTCCATGGGAAATAAACATTTAAGAGGCAATGATTTTATGAGATATGTTTATTTCAAAACATGCATCACAATTAGAAAACAATTTCTAAAACATGTAACAATGTGGAACAATGTACATGCTCTCACTTTCATTAGAATATTGCTTATCAAAGGGTCTGACATATGTGAGCTTGTCAATGCAAATAACAGCATTTTCATGATTATTTTGGGAGTGTTCATCAGATAAGTACACCCTCTGTGAAGAGTTGAGACTGAAAGCTGAATTTGTCCATAACTGAAATAAATTAAGAGAATCAAAATGTCATAAACTATTAAAACCACCAATTCAAGTTTTTCACTCATAGGTAATTAGTCTATACCAATTTAAATTGCACATAAATACAAACCCTCTAGAAGAAACTGGAGGAAATGGAAGCATTCATCCACTTTTAAATAAGCTCTTGTTTTAAAGCAATCATCTGTAAAGTGACTGGAACAAACATAGCAGATCTATTTGGGACGAGGGCCGCTATACTTCCATAGATAAACTCCAACCATTGTTGACAAAGTGTTTCATCCAAAAGAGGGCTGTTTTCAGGCAGCTACTATGGTGAGCAGAGTAGACTGATTGACATGTTATCTCTCAGCTGTTTGCTGTGACTGCAGCAGTTTTGACAGAGCTGGAAGCGGGGGAGGTGTGCAAGTTTTATTTAGATTTTTATTTTTTATTTTAATGCGTACATTAATGAGTACAGACAACATAAGCCATGGGTTTCTTACAAAAGTATTTAAAATTATGTTCCAGTTTGCTGCTAGTGTGCCAATTAAGAACGTACTACTGTCCTGCACTGTTTGTCTGGCAAAGCATTTGGTATTAATGGTTTATTACAGTAAACTAAAATCCCAACAGTGCGCTCATGTACTTTTGTTTTTTCTTTCCTTGTCATGACCCTCCCCAGTCCCCAATGTTTCCCTCATCTCCTCCTCAGCCGAGCAGCGCCAGTAAGATCTTAAGCCATAAATAATCTTTGAATCAAAGGAGCTCTCAGTTCATTTTGAATTAAAACATTTTGGTTAAAATATGTGCTACAAGTTGTTTGTTTTATAAAATCTCTTTCAATTTCCATGGCTACTACTTTTGGTATATATATGAACAGTGGAGTGCACAGACATTTTGGGGGGCAGGTGCTCAGTGAAAAATAAGGGCACTTTATGCGGCATGTAGAACTGACGGCTGCCTTATTATAGCAGTGTAAGACTTTAAAAATAAACATTACAGGCACATGTTGATTGTAATTGCATAATTATGTCAATATCTTAATAAAATGACTTGACCTTTGAACTGGTACAGTTTCACACTAGCACTGATCAGTCAATCACTATTGTTTTATTTCTTTGGAATTAACGCACATGGAGAGGTTTTAAGCAAGTTACAAGCAACAACGATACGTTAATGTACTCTTTTCCCCCTGTCAGAACAAAAGAAGTGTACAAAGTGTCATTTTCAACTTCTTTGCTGGTAGATGGCCTACTGCTTCCCTGCTGTAGCTACCTAGAATAGAATAACAATAGTTTTAATAATAGCCTGTTTTTTAAGGTTGAATATAGACAATTAAGGTAAATACAAGATTACTGCAAGTTTTGTAACATAGAAATAACTTGTTGGTACAAATTAATGTAATTTTCTAAAATAGCTTAATGCCTAATTTAGGCAAGGCAAGGAAAATTTATTTGTGTAGCGCTTTTCATACACAAGGCAACTCAATGTGCTTTACATGATCAAACATTCAATTGTTTAAAATCATTAAGAACATTTAAAATCATCAGTAAAATCAATTCAAATCATCAACAAACACTTTACATCAACAACATGACCAAAAATCTCTCTCTCAATCATATGCAGTAGAGAAACTTTAACTTTGATTTAAAAATGTTCACATTGGATTCTGACTTCAGCTCTGCTGGCCGTTTGTCCACTTCTTTGCAGCATAACAACTAGTATAGCCAAACCACTTTGTGTAGTTAAAATAAAATGTGGACCACTTTTAAGATATTTCAGTAAAATTAGAGGAACAGTTCAACTTTAACTCTCTTATCCTCTCCTTTCCAGGTATTATACTGCAATTGGTAAATAAAAAAGTGACCAACAATATGAATAAGACTGTTTGGTTATATTTCAACAAGGTACAGGGCTACTTTTTCTGCAGGTAATTGGGAATTGCCTGTTTGTCATTTAGCAAATAAATTACTGCAAGTGTTAATTATGTAGCTTAATGCAAACCTACACAATAGCCTACTAAATATTCATCTTAAGTAAGTATACTGATAGATTCACACGCTGTAGGATACCAATGACAAACTACCAGTGGTTATCATCACATCGTATCTATTATTGATTTTGGGTAGCATCTAGCTTGTTAAGCAGGTGAGCAGTCGGCTAGTTTATGCCCAGCTGTGTGGCGTTGAGACAGGCTAGTTCACAACAGAGACAAATAAATGCAAATTCTAGCTTGGCAACTGAGGCTTAGGGGGCAAACAACACACTAGACTCGATTCATTTATGTGTTACCTGGGCTGGCTGGTGGGCAGGAGAGGAGGTGTGTTTTGGTCAGCAACTGTGTTCTGTCTGCTGCTACAATGTGCCTCCGTTTGTGTCCGCTCTGCACGTTCACGTTGACAAAGGTGTGTGAGGGTGGGGTGGGGGTGGAGGGAATACTGATTGGCGCATTATTGTCACACGCTTTTAATCGATTGGGTACTTACGGTATATCATATCAGCATGGGCCACAAAAAAAAAAGGACTTTCAAAAGGGCACTTGCTCGATCCAGCGGACAAAGGGTAGGTGCTTTAGCACCACTTGTTGTCTACCTGTGCACACCACTGTATATGAAAGTGTCTGATACTGGCCAAGATGCCATGATATGTACCGGTAATATGTGACCTTTGATTTGAGCACCTGTCCCTTTGTAGGTCTCTGCACGGGCCTGTGGGGGAGTACCAAGATGATAATGCGCCGGTTGGGTTGGGTTTGCAGGGGCGGTTTCTTGCACATACATCAGTCTACGATGCACAAGCATGCCTTGGACTGTGGGATAAAACTCGTAGTGGACTTAACTTTAGACACGTTGATCCCAAATACCTGTTTCAGGTATTACCACTCACTCCTTCCCTCTGTCCACAGCCACCACCATTATAGTTAAGCCTCATGCCTACAACTTCACATCTCACTCTCACTTTACAGTAATCAACTCTTCCCCACCCTTCCATTTCTCTACCTTGAAACGCTCCTCCCTGTTCCCTTCCCCTCCCCTTAAATATTAACCGAATGGATAGAGAAACTGTTTTCAAACATAAATAAAACACTATTAATTTGTGGTGACTATAACATTGATTTGATGAATCCTAATAAACATACAGTAACAGATGAATTTGTAAATATATTAGGATGTACATTATGAGCCTATTTCCAACTATAACTCGGCCCAGTAGAGTTACAGAAAATAGTGCCACACTCATAGACAATATTATTATAAACAAAATAGATTATATAAAAGCCAGTGGATTAATGATATCTGACCATTTACCAGTTTTTGCAATTTATGATGATAACTATTAAAAGAAAGATATTCATCAAAATCCTGTTTATGTGCGGTTAAGATAAGAGGATGCAATAAAAAAATTTAAAACTGACCTATTAAACAAGACTGGAATTGTGTGTACGCAGAGGGAAGTGTGGATAAAGCCTATAATATTTTTTAGAGGTTTTGTTCACTGTATAACATGAAATGCCCCATGCAACAATACTACCAAAGAAATAAATTGATGGAATGTCCCTGGTTAACTAAAGGCTTAGTAAATGCATGTAAAAAGAAAAATTATCGATATAGAAAATTTATAAAACTACAGACAAAAGAAGCTGAAAATTGCTACAAATTGTATAAGAACAAATTAACAAATATTATAAGAATAAACAAGAAAAATAACTACACAGATAAATTAAATGAGAATAGAAGCAGTATGAAAGGGATTTGGGGCATATTGAATAGCTTATTGAAAGATAACCAAAAAAAATTTCTTATCTCGATTTTTTTGTTATTAATAATGAAGAAAACTCAAATATGCGGCAGAATTGGCAGAAACGATTCCAAAGCCTAAAATTTTTTTTTTATTTGTATTTTTTATTTTTTTATGATAACTGTCTGTTCTGGCTTGAATATTTAAGTGTACTTGAATGTTGTGTGGGGGCATTTGCAATTTTGTTGTACTTTGTACAATGACAAAAGATTCTGATTCTAATGATGAATTGGATGGGTCACTTTTAAAAAGAAATCCAAAGACCATTTTCGCAGAGGCAGCAGTCTCAGCAGAGATGCCCAGTGGGAGGGACCTATAATGTCGCTGGAAAATCCTTCGCCATCACATTCTAAATGCTGTATCTTGGCTATTTTTCAATGGATTTGCATCAAATTGTTTCAGGTGTCGTGAAGCTGATGATGGAAGTTCCTGACGTGGTTCACAGCTCAACTAGTCTGGGACACTCTGATGTTCTATCTCTCTATCCTGTTCTGTTTGTCCTTCTGTTCACTAACCCCAACCAGTCCAGGCAGATGGCTGCCACCTCTGAACCTGGTTCTGTTCGAGATTTCTTCCTGTTAAAAGAGAGTTGTTTCTTTCCACTGTCGCTAAATGCGACAGTGGTCTGGGTATCATTGGATTCTCCCTAATTCATCTGTGAACCACAATAAAAGAATGTTTTTTCTTCCTCTCCTTTTCAAACAAAAAACAAAACAAAAACTTTACCGTTTTAATTAAAAAACCATAAAACAAACTGATATTGGCCCGTTTTTCGATTGTCGTGTGTCCTTTTCTCCTTTTCCCTTTTACATTTGAACATTGAAAAACAGCAGTTTTTGGTCTGGGTATCATTGGATAATTCCTAATTCATGTGTGAACCAAAATAAAAGAATGGTTTTTCTTCCTCTACTTTTCATACAAAAAACAAGAAAACCGTTTTACCGTTTTTTTTTTTTTTTTTTTTTTTTTTTTTTTTTTTTTTTTTTTTTTTTTTTTTTTTTTTTTTTTTTTTACCTTGTCTGCACATGCTTTCGAAGGTTAACACTACAAGAAGTGCAATCTTTTGACAGCAATGCATATTTTATTATTGCAATTAAATAAATTTATTTATTTCATTGCATAATTGTGACCGTCACCAGCCCTCCCTAGGGAAGGGTAAGAAATACTTTATTAAAGGGAGGATGTAAAAAAGAGAGGGCAGTGTTACACCAAGGTGAGGGGTTGGAGGGGGGTGGGGAAGTTAGCAGGGAAGAGGGATACAAGATAGGATATGGAATGGGTGAGGAATAGTTTTAAGTGATGCGATGTGAAATTGTGGTTGTGTATATTGTGTTTATTGTTGTGTTGTCAAGCCAGTTTGGTGACCAGTGTGTGGTTTAGGAATAATGGTGGTGGCTGTGAACAGAGGAAGAGGTGAGTGGAAATTCCATAAAACAGGTATTTGGGAACAACGTGTCTAAGGTTGAGCCCAGTATGAGTGTTATCCCACAGCCCAAGGCCAGTGCATCCATGACAAATGTATTTCCAAGTACCGCCACTGCAAAACCCAAGAGCCGCCCCCGGGCCCGAAGAAGCAGTCAGGCCAGCAGCAAGAGCAGGCAGCCTAAGGGCCCCCGGCGACCACCCCACGGCCAAGCAGTCCCCCGAACGCCCCCAAGATCCCAAGCCGAGAGGCAGCCATCGCCCCCCCATACACACCCGAGAAAGCCCCAAGGAGCCAAGGACCCAGCGCACCACGCCACCGATCCCACCCCCAACCCCCAGACCCCCCACCCCATCGACCCCCCCACCCCCCCACCCCACCCCCGCGCCTAACCCCCCGAGGGGAGGGCCCAGAGAACTCCCTGCCCGAGGCCCCAGCGGAGGAGCCGAAGCCCACACCCAGCAGACGACCAGAACCGCGCCGAACAGGCAGCCAGTGGGCACCCGCCGGCGAGCCCAGAGCCAGCAGGGGCCCGACCCCAGGCCAGAAGGACCCGGAACGGATGCAGCACCAGGAGCAGCCCGCCCAGGGAGGACGACCACACCCCAAGCCGCATAAGGCACCAGGGGGCCGCTGGGAGTCTCCCCGCCGGCCCCCAGGCACCCCAACCTAGCCCCCCACGGCGCCCCAGATCACCCTTCACTGATGCCGCCCGCGCCACGAGCTTCAATTCTTTTTTTTTTTTAAAGCCAGGGCCCCCTCCAAGGGCCAAGCCAGACCGCCCCGCCGGGATGTGGCCCCCTATTCCGGCCCCCGACACCCTACCTCACGGGGCACTGCCCAAGCAGGGGCCGCACCAGTAGGTACGCAAGGGCGCGGCACGCGCCACCCGCCCCGAAAGACCCCCGCCAGGACCGGCCCGGCCAGCAGGCCAAGCACCCCGGGCCCCAGGAGCACCCCCCGGGACCAGGACCCCCCAAGGGCAAGCCCCCGGGCCAAGCCCCCCGGGACGCATCCCCCACCCCCGCCCGGGACCCGGCCACGGCCCAGCAGGACCGCACAGCCCCGGACAGCCCACGGCCAGCAGCCCAGGGCCCGCCGCCCCCCGGACAGCGCCAGCCACGGAGCAGCGCCCCCCGCCGGCCCGCGAGCAACCGGCGATCCCCACCGCGGGGACGGAGGCACCCCAACGGCACACATCAAGTGCGGGACAGCAGCCCCCAGCCAAAGATGCCCCGGACCCACCCACCAGTCCGCAAACGGCAGGATAGACCCACCAGGCGGCCGACAGCAACCTCCACCACCGGAACAGCTAGCGCCGCCCCCCAGTAAACAGCATCACCCCGAGGCGCCAAGCAACCCCGCCCCAACCCCGGCGAGGACACCAGCACCCCCCCAGCACACCCACCCCCCAAACCGGCGAGGCAGGCCGCCCCGGGCCCGCACACCGCGGGGCCCGCCCCCAAGGCCACCAGGAGACAAAGCAAGCACCAAGCCACACCCAAGGGGGAGAGGCACCCCCGCGCCCCACCCGGCCGACACAGCCCGGAAAGACCCCGCAAGGAGAGACCCCGGCAAAGCCCCCCCGAGACCCACCGCCACGCCCGACCGCACCATCTTGATGTGCTTTTGCTCTATGCAGTGGCCCAGCCACCAACAGAGGGGCCAGGCCCCCACCGGAGAGGCCCAAATATGTGTACCAACCCACCACCCTGTTATGGGGCCTCTCCATTCCCCAATGGAGAGGCACTTCCCGATCCCCTGTGTGAATGTGTGTGTTTGGTGAATGTATGGGGTGTAATTAAAAGAAGGGGGATGGAGGGGAGCGGTGCTCCCCCTCGAGCCTCTGTGGATTTATGTGTATGTGGTGTAATAGGCCGGAGGGTGTAAAAGATGATACACCCTCCGGGGGGTGACATGTTGAGATGCGATTAAAATTGGAGGGATTAGTAGGGCAACTAGAGGTGGGAGGGCCGCCCCCACGCCACTACATAGTAACACAGGTGGCGGCCCCCTCCACCCCCAGCCCCACCATCCAGCCCCCCAAGGGTTGGGTATTGGTGTGTGGTGCATTTTGTGAGTGAGCCAGACCAGCTGGGAGTGGGGTGAAGTGAACATGTAGGAGGCCTGTCCAGTGTGAGCCGGGCCCGTCCGCGTGGCGGGCCACGCGAGAGGGTAGATGGCGCAGACGGGCAAGTGGCACTGCGGGCCCCGGAACAGCACAGCCGGAGACCCCCCCCCACGGCACCCCCCAGACCGCGCCGGCCCCGCGGAGCACGGCGACACCCCCCACCCCCGGGCACAGCCAGGCACCAACAACATCCCCCGGCGCCCCAGGGGGCGACCCCCGCCGCCCGCCGGCCCGGAGCAACGCCACCCCGCCACCAAGGGGAGCGGCCGAGCGGGGGGGAGGCCCATGCCCGCACCAGGGCCAGCACAGGCCCACCCGGCGCCACGATACAACACTCTCCACCGGGAGGCGGCCCCGGCCCCCCCGACGAGAGAGGACGCCATCCACCGCCAAGCAGGGCCACCCCGCCAGCCACGGACCGGCAAGCCAGAGTACCGAAGCACCCCCAGCCCGGAACCGCCCCCCCACACCAACGGCGCCAATAGAGCCCCCCCCCCCCACGGAGGCAATCCCCGACGACCCACGCACCGGCACGAGACACCCCCCCGACGCCAGCACACCCCAAACAACAGCGGGCCCAAGGCCACCAGCCCCGCCCCGCCCAAGGCCGCGCAGCGCCGCCACGAGCCGCGGCCGGTCCCCGGGCAGATGGCCGGAGAGCACCTCCCCGGACACGTAGCCCAAGGATCCGCCCCCGGGGCACCCCCGCCCCGGAATCGCGCCCACGGCGCCCGGTGCACCCAGCCAGCAGACCAGCCAATCCCAACGCGGATCCACCGGGCCAGGAACCACGCGCCGCGCCCCCGCACACCCGCCCAATACGACCCCCGGGGAGGCCCCATAGCACCCCTCACCCCACCCCCTAGCCATAACGTCCACACCCCGGCCATTGCGGTCGTACAAAAAGCCCCCGAGGGGGCCCCGCCTAGCCCGTCGCGCAAGCGACATCCCTAGAAAAGGTGCGCCCCAGGGAGCCAAGCCAAGGACCCGCAAGGGCCGACGGAGCAACCCACAGCCACACCCCGCCACCCAGCAACCCAGGAGGCAATCGCCGACCCCGGGCAGCAGCCACCCCCAAAGCTACCCCCACCCCGGATCCCCCCGGACCGGAGCCAAGGACCCCACCACCCCAGGCCCCCCAACGAGACCACCCCCCAGCCAACCCACCCGGCACGGCACCGCCCGCCCCCCAGGCGGGAGCCACAGCCCCCCCACCAGCGCCCCGGCCAACGGGAGCCCCCCAAACCCAACCCCACAGGATGGCGGGCGCAAGAGCAAAGGAGGAGGAGGGGGGGAGGACGAGACGGGGGGACAGGGAGCAAGGGGAAGGAGCGGCAGGGGAGCACGCAGGGCCCCAGCCCCAGAGACCAACCAGATGCGCATGCAAGGGGCAACGGCGCCAAATCAAACAGCCCCGGGACCCCGTGAACACCCAGAAGGAATGCACACCCGTGCTGAGGCAACAAGGCACCCCGGCAACCCACCCCAGCCATCCTGACCAAGACCACCCCAGAGGCCCAAGGCGGCCCCGGCCTACAGTTGGGCTAGTGCGTTAGTAAAGAGTGGTGCTGGCAGTCGCTTGCAGGCTAGATCATCAGGCTTTTAAAAATTTAGATTTAATGCAATTAAAAAAGGAGTCCAACGCTCCTCAAAGCACGTTATTTTTTTTTGTTTTCTGAGAGCAGACATCTTTTCCATGGAAATAAATTCTGTGAGGAGATTTTGCCATTGGTTTATGTTTAAGGATTTTTTGTCTTTCCAATTTAGTAATATTGTTTTTTTTGCTATGGCTAGTGCCGCAAGGATTGATTGTGATTGGTTTGCTGGAGGTTGAAGCATTGTCAGGTCTCCAATCAAACAAAGATTTGGAGATAAAGGAATTATGTAGTCCAAAATGGAGGACAGTTTTTCAGTGATTAGAATCCAAAAGTGTTGAACTGGGGAGCAAAGCCATAAGGCATGTAAATAGGAATCCGCTGTATTCTGGGTGCACTGAGAGCAGATGTCTGTTGCTGAGAAGCCCATTTTATGCATTTTCTGTTGGGTAATGTGGGATCTGTGGAGGACCTTGTATTGAATTAGCTGAAGGTTTGTGTTTTTTGTCATCTTAAAAGTATTACAACAAATTTCTGCCCAGAAATCAGTGCTCGGGGTGATTGAGAGTTCGGCCTCCCACTTCGCGATTGGTAAGTAATTACAGTTAGTGTTCGAAAGCGCTCTGTATATTTTTGAGAGTTTTTTTGATTTTGTTGAGATTTTTTTCATATATATAGCCAGTTCTGGAGGTTGTAACGTAGTTAAGTCTAGTGGAGTGGTTTTCTTTATTGTCTCTGTTACTTGTAAGTACTGTAGAAAGTTACTTTTATTTATATCGAATGCTTGGGTTAGATTGTTATATGACCTGATCTTGTCATTTTCAAAAAGGTCTTGGAGATGAGTGATTCCACTCTCTTCCCATGTCTTCAGATAGAGTGGTGTTTTTTTTATTTTTAAAGTCGGGGTTGTGCCAGATTGGAGAGAGTATACTAGTTTTTAATTGGCCATTTGTGATGTCCAGGGCTTTCCACCATGCAGTCAGTGTGGAGGCAATTAGTGGGTTTTTAAAGCAGTTGTGATGTTTGAGGGTCGCAGTGATAAAAGGGAGATCAGAGAGTTTAATGTGTTTGCAGTCTAACTGTTCTATTTCTAGCCAGGTGTTGTAGTATTCTTTTGGATTTAGCCATTCTGTTAAATATAGTATTTGGTTTGCTAAGTAATAATGCATGAAATTAGGGGCTTCTAAACCACCCTCGTCTTTGTTTTTTTGAAGGGTAGAAAGGCTTATTTTAGGTTTTTTATTTCTAGTATAGAATTTTGTAGTTGTAGAATCTAATCTTTGAAACCATTGTTTTGGTGGTTTTAGTGGTATCATTGAGAACAAGTAGTTTATTTTTGGTAAGATTTTCATTTTAACTGAGGCTATCCTGCCAAGTAGTGAGATGGGGAGATTGTTCCATCTCCGCAGATCTTCTGTGACTTTGTCCAACATCGGATCATGATTTAGTTTAATTAATTCATTTAAGTTTGGTGATATATTTAAACCTAGATATTTAATTGT